>NC_037685.1:40981316-41070916 GCF_003255815.1 Theropithecus gelada | reverse complement strand
TTTTTTTTTTTTTTTTTTTTGAGACGGAGTCTTGCTCTGTCGCCCAGGCTGGAGTGCTGTGGCCGGATCTCAGCTCACCGCAAGCTCCGCCTCCCGGGTTCCCGCCATTCTCCTGCCTCAGCCTCCCGAGTAGCTGGGACTACAGGCGCCCGCCACCTCGCCCGGCTAGTTTTTTGTATTTTTTTTAGTAGAGACGGGGTTTCACCGTGTTAGCCAGGATGGTCTCGATCTCCTGACCTCGTGATCCGCCCGTCTCGGCCTCCCAAAGTGCTGGGATTACAGGCTTGAGCCACCGCGCCCGGCCGACATGTGCCTTTTCTTAATTCTGATGCCTTCTGTCCCTTTTTTTTCCTGCAACAAAGAACCATGGCGATTAATATGAAAAAGAAAATAAGGTCGTCATATTTTATTTGTGTTTTTAGTTGTTCTCTATTATGAAATAATCATTTATATATGAAATAAATGACTTCAGAGTAGAAAATGGAAGACTTGTGTTTTTGAATAATCAAAAGTCATTTTATGTCTTTTTAAAATTCAAATTTCCAACTCTTGTGGACTGCATTGCATATCATTTTTGTTTGCTTTAGTTTACCTGCGATCCAAGTCTGTTGGGGTCCGTGCTGGGGGTGGTGGAGAATGAAAGAACACACAAAAGACAAAGACACACAGAGAACATGGCGGCCGCACTCAGAGCCTCCGCCTCACTTTATTTATACTCCATAAACCCCACGTCAGCAGAAAGAATGCAATGCAAAACAAACTTTCTTTTCCCACATGTAACCTTCTATTCAGTTCCTTGTTTCTATGCTCTTCCTTATCTGCCCGCCTTCTTGGCGCTTACGGGAGTTCATTGAAAGTTCAATTGGAGATACTGTCCTTGAGCCCTATCTATTCTCAGCATACTGTTTTCAAAGGCCCCTGCATTTCCCCCTTTTTGTTTTTGTTTTGCCTCAATCCTAAAAAGGTAGCCCATATTTGTTCCTGTGTTTTCTTTTGTTTTTGGAGGCGACGGAGGGAGCATCGAATCACCAAAAGAAGTAGATCCAATCCAAGTGCCCAAAGCAATATACTTCCAGAGATTGTAGAAATCCATGTTTTCATCTGGGTCCATGGGTTAAAGGCAGCAAGGCGCTGACCCAGCTTCTGCAGGGTTACGGTTCCAGACAACACATGTAATTGTTGTCGAAATGCTTCGGAAATGTTCTGAGTGAGCTCTTGGATGTCCAAACTAATATTTTTATGGCCTACTAATAATTTTCAGATTACAGTCCAATTTTGAGAGATGTTAAAAGGTACAGGCGTTACACAAAATTGAGTGGAGTTCCAATCACATTGTAATGTCATCCGAGTACTGAGTACAGTGAGCTGATCTCCAAGCCATGTCAATGCTTGCTCCATGTTGTCCAATCTTTCAGCAAGTTGAGAGTCAATGTTTTGTTGTTGAAGCCATAACCGGTGAGATTGTTCATGCCATTGCTGCACAAATTCAGTATTTTGTATACTTTGATGTAGAGCGAGCCCTGCTACAGCCGCAGTGGAGATGATGGTGACAAGGCTCATAACCGAGGCAATTATAAGTCCAAGGGCACGGCGGGTTCACTGGAGAGAAGTCCAAGTATAAGTTTCAGGAGGTGATGCCCCCCACGGTCACGTAAGGTTAACAGGTAGCCAAATTTCCTTACGAGCCCTGAGGATATAAATATCCCCAGTAAAGTTGTGCCACCAGGAATGATTGAGGCAAGACAAAAATGTACACGTATCTGTACAATTAACAATCCCCATATCATTATCCCATGTCAAATTCCCTGCTAATAATAGGTAGGGCTCATGGACACAAGCAATAATATATCAGGAGGTATTTCGATATAACTGAATATGAAAGGAGTTAGTTGGGTTAGAAATATTAAGGGACATATTCCTCACAAAAGTGCTAATGGCATCACCTGCAGCTAACAACTTCCAAAGATGACTCTGTACTTCAGGCCTCCTTCACGCCATACCAAGGTTTCATTACTGTTAGCGGCAATACTTTTATTTACCCAGTGTCATTTCAAAGGTATGTGACTAAATTTTATTTGAAAATCACCATGCACACTCCAATCAGTTATTTGCATTCCATTGTATTCTAATAAAATCCAGGGTTTAGTTCCCCGACATTGTTGTCACTCCAGCACCTCAATATTAGGAGAAACCTCTAGAATAGGACAAAAAGGTAAAGAACTAGGAATAGTTTCATATACAGTATGATTATACTGAAAGCTTCTAGTTACAATAATAACAGTTTTAGCAGCCACATGACTATGATTATAGCGAACAGCCCAGGCTTCATGCGATTTTCGGAGACAATGAGGACTATTTCCCATACATATTGGAAGTCCTTCCACTCCAAACTGATATGTGTTGTTTATAATTCCCATTTCCCATTCTATATTGTCCTTGTCTATATAGGGGGATGGCATCCAAGTATTGTCATTGGTGAAAACCTTAATTTCCGCCTCCCCTCAGGTGACTCCCTGATACAAGGGCGGAAAGGGAATATAAGTCCAATATTCATACAAAGCTTCACTAAGAGAAATAAGTCCCCCGCCGAGGCACATCTAACAAAGGAAGAAATGCATGCTGAATCCAGTTTTCTTTTTAACAGGGTTTCAATCATCTTGTAGGAAACCACTCAGGTCCGCTCCCTGTAAGGACATGAGCATAGCCCCGTCCCTGTTTTAGAACTTGCCCTTGAACATACTTACCTTCTTCATTAGGATACCAAACCTTTAAATTGTCAGCGGGGACTATCACCGAGGGAGGTGAGGAAAGATGGGTTACAGCAGCGGAATCTTGCAATTGTCTCCATTGATTCAAAAAAATTAAGGTAAAAAGAACCTTCAAAATCTGGTTTCTGGGGAGCTCATTTCCCCCTTTTTGTTTTGGTAGTTGAGTTTTTAAAGTTAAATTTGCGCGCTCAATGATGGCTTGACCTTGACTGTTGCCCAGGATACCGGTGATATGTTGAATATTGTATTGCTGTAAGAAAACTTGTAATTTATGAGAGACATAGGCGGGGGCATTATTAGTTTTAAGTATAAGAGGAATGCCCATGATGGCGAAACAAACCAAGAGATGTGTAATAACAGAATCAGCTTTCTTAGATGGCAACGGAGTGGCCCATTGAAAATGAGAAAAGGTATCAATGGCATGATGAACATACTTTAATTGTCCAAAAGAAGGGACATCTCATGGATTAACCCCAGGATGGAAGGATGGAATGTTCAAAGGAGCATAGGAAAGACAAGCTCGAATAAGAGAACGAGCTTGTTTTGTTCTGCAGCATGTAGGTGGCCGATTAAAAGCGAATCAATCTGAGTATTACCATGAACTAATGGTCCAGGAAATTGAGAATGAGAATGAAGATGAGTGATGAATAAAGGAGCTCGATGTTGGCTCAAAGTAGAAGATAACAAGGAAAAGAGTTTTTGAAGAGAAGAAGTAGCACAAAGAGGTAAAGTGGCCTGAGAAATATAAGAAGTAACATAAACAGTGTATTGAGAATCACTAACAATGTTACAACCAGTAGTAGGGAAATCAAGTAAGATCATCAGAACAGCAAACAATTCTCCCTGTTGCACCGAGGGATAAGGATAAACTGTAACTCGAGATTGATGAACACTCCAATATCCAGCCTTATCATTGCTACTAGCATCAGTAAAAAAGGTAGGACCTTGCAGTGAGCTGAGATCCGGCCACTGCACTCCAGCCTGGGCGGCAGAGCGAGACTCCGTCTCAAAAAAAAAAAAAAAAAAAAAAAAAGAAAAAGGTAGGACCTTGAAGAGGAAATACGGAAATTGGTGAGAAAGGCAACACAGAATGTTGCCTAAAAAATGAAAAGATCGGAGACTTAGGATATTGGGTAGAAAATTGTCCAACAAAAGAAGCGCAAGCAACTTGCTAAGAATCAGAAGTTGCAAGAAGATAAGTGATCTGATTATGAGTGAATTGAGGAATAATTAAGGAAGGATCTCCTCCCCAAAGTTGTCGACAGTGATGCCATCCTTTGATGATCAGTTCAGCTAAACGATAGATATAAGTAGCCAAGCGTTTAGATATTTTATTGGACAAAAAGATCCATTTTAGTGGTCGATTAGTTTGATGAATCATTCCTGTGGGAGAAGGTAAAGTATGAAATAAACAAAAGGAAGGGCCTTTTGAAGTTGCTCTTCAACAAGCTGGAGTTCCTGTAAAGCCAAAGGAGTTAAATGGTGTGAGTTGTCCAAGTGACTGTCTCCTTCTAGAATAGAAAAAAGATGTTATAACTGATATGTTGGTATTTTTAAAACAGGACGCATCCAATTAATGTCTCCTAGAAGCTTTTGAAAATCATGTAATGTTTTTAAATGATCACGTCGAATTTGAATTTTTTGGGGTCGAATATTTTGTGCCCCTAAGGTATAACCTAAATATTGAATAGTAAAATCCAGTTAAATTTTTTCTGTGGCAATATTAAGTGAGTAGAAAGAAAGCTGAGTTTGTAATGATACAAAAGCATCTTGCTGCTTTTCTCTGGTGGGTGCAGCAAGAAGAATGTCATCCATATAATGATATAAAAAAACAGAAGGATGACGCTTTCGAACAGGATCCAAGGCCCTATGGACAAATTCTTGACACAAGGTAGGGCTATTTAACATACCTTGAGGTAAAACTTTCCATTGATATTGAGAAAGTGGCTGAAAATTATTAAAAACAGGGACAGAGAAGATCCATACAATGATAAATTAACACAGTTGGAAACTGATTGTTTACAGGATTTAAAGTCCTATGTAGAAATTTTTGACATATAGTAGGGCTATTAAGTATACCCTGGGGAAGAGGCTTTTGCTGATATTTTTGAATAGGTTGTCCATTATTATATTTAGGAATAATAAAGGCAAACTTTTTACAATCTTGAGGTTGTAATGGAATAGAGAAAAAACAATTTTTGAGATCTATGACCATTAATTTTTAACTTTGTGGGATAAGGGCAGGATTAGGAAGACCAGGCTGTAAACTTTCCCTAGGTTGAATATAAACATTTATAGTTTTAAGACAAGACAAAGACAGGAATTCCATGCAGAAGTACGTGGCTTTAGATTCCTCTTGGCCATTTGTTTTTTGACTTACTCTTTTAAAATCCTAAGTATTTCTTTAGATAATGGCCACTGTTTCACCTAAAGAGGAGTGGTCGTTTTACACTTTAATTATAAAACTTGAGGCTGGTGAACAGTGGCTATGAGTTTAAAGGATTGTAGCCCATTTTGAACATCATATTTTTGACAGCTGAGGAAATATGAAGAATGTTTAAAAAAGCACCAAATTGTTATGAAAGATTTTGTCCCCAAAGATTAATATTGATAGGAATAATATAAAAAAAACTTGACTTTGTTGACCTTTAGGACCGACACAGGTTAAAGGTTCTACGTTTTGATAAACCACAGAAGCAGCACCCAAGCCAGTGAGTATAACTGAAACTTATCTTTTTTCCCATTGTATAGGCCACTAATTTAAACAACTAATAGACATATTCACCCCCATATCAATTAACCTTTTAAACCCATATTCCATTAATATGCAATGAACATAAGGGCTTTTGATTAGAAACTAAAGTTTCCCAAAAAACAGTTTTTTCTGTGCTACCAAACCCTCCCTATTGAGAATACGTTTCCCTGCCTCTAGGCGTATAAATTGTGAACTTGTACCATAATAAGAATTTTATTAGTAACATCAAGATCAATGATTTCTGAAATCATCATTAACTTCCATATAGCACTGTTGTTTTGACCTAACAAAAGTCCTACATGTCCTTTTGGCAAAGGGCCACACACTCTAATAGCTAATTTATATACTCCTCTATTAGGAGACAAAGTATAAGGTTGAGTAATAACTAAGTCAGCAGCGGTGCTCTACTTAGTTGCTGCATAAAGCTGAGAAACTGGGGTAAGGTGTGGGATCCTTAAGGAGGACTTGAATTTATTCGTTGATGTTGTAGGTCATTGCTCACTGAATATTGTAGTAGACTTGTATTGTAATTGTTGGGGCCTCAAACCTGTGGGCCCCGACTCCCATTTCCCAGGAGAGGAGACAGTAAATTTCCACTTTTCTCAGTTTTGGAATGACATTTATTTGTCCAATGTCAACCTTTACTACAACATTTGTACACCTCTGAAGGCAGCTTTCTGCCTCGAGGGATAAAAGTGTTCAATTTTTATGACATTCTTTTTTGAAATGTCTAGGTTTACCACACTGAAAGCAAATACCTTGTTTGTTATTTCCTTTTAAGGTTTTAGACAAAGCTCCAGCAAATAATTGAGCATTATAAATAGCCCCTCCAACACTAACACAAGTTTTAATATATTTATCTAAATTGGCCCCATTGGCCTTTAACGATTTTAACAATTTTTGACAGTCAGCGTAAGCATTTTTAAAAGACAATGTTTGTAACAAAATTTTTGAAGCAAAGCCAGCACTCAAAATTTTCAAGACAGCATCCTGAAGACGGGCTACGAAATCTGGATATGATTTATTTGTGCCCTGTAAAATCTTCACAGAGGAAAGGGAAGATTTTCCTGTTATCTCTACCTTATTTCAGGCCCTTAAAAACAAAGTCTTGATTTGAGTAAAGGCAACATCATCTAGACCAGCCTGAGCATTAAGAGTAGCATATTGGCCCGTGCCTGTGAGTTGTTCCTCAGTGGGTCCTGGGCGATCACACATAACATTTTTCCTAGCCTGTACATGTGCCTTGTTCATTTACCAGCTGTGCAATTGTAACCACTGAGAACGATCAAGAAAAGCCTTCCCTCAAAGTCTTCCAGTCTATAGGAATCATCAAATTTTCTGATGAAAAAATATCAAGAAGACCAAGGATAGGGGTCCATAGTTAGAAATGGCAGCTTTCATTTTTTTAAAAAATTTAATTTGTAAGGCATTAAATTGGACATTATTGCCACCATTTGAAAACTGAGCATTAGGAGCAAAAGAAGCACAAATAATTGGAAACAGATCCAGCTCCTTAAAATTTTTTTTTTAAATTAAAAGTATATATAATATATAATAATACTTATATCCCCAAATATAAAGAATCCCAACATATTAATAGGAAAAGGTAAATAACCCAACCAAAAGTAGCAGAACAAAGAAATGACAATAAACCTATATGTCTAACATCATTACTCACTAGGAAATATGTATATTAATACCAAATTGAGAATCATTACATACACAATACAATGGTTAAAATTTAAAAACACAGAAAATATCAAGAGGTAGTTAATGTGTTAAGCAACTCGAATACTCAACTTCTGTTTGGAGTGTAAATTGGTGGAACCTATGCACCCCTATAACATAATTCCCTAGCTGGGGTTATTAATACTATATTAATATTAAGAGTTAATATTAATGTGCTTATTTATTGACTATTGAAATACTCATAATATTTTAACAAACAATAAGATATACATATACACTGGTTTTGACATATTAAACAGGTGTTTAGTATAAATTTAAAGCATGTCTGATGTGAACAGGGCTTCAACTTTGCCAAACAAAGGTAAAGATAAGGAAGCCGGGGGGTTGGAGGCTCTGGAAAATCCTTTTTTAACAGGGCAGAAGGAAAAGAAACAGGGAAAGCTCGCAAAGGTGAATTAGAAGAATATATCTGTAATATTTGTTGAAGCATTTCCATAATACACTGCATGTCAGAATTTCCCTTAGAAGAAGGAAAAGCTGGCTTTTTCTCTTCTCCCCCTTTTGCTACCCCCCCGTCCTCTGTTATCCTGGCACAAATGGGCTCCATTTCAGATTTATTTTTTTCCCAAATCCTCAGATACCTTTCCTCCTGTGGCTACCTCACCACACTCTGAATCAGTCTCAAGTAACTTTAATGTCTGAATGATAGAGTTACACAGAGACCACAATCTTAGAGGCATAATATCCCCTAACTGGAGAGCTCTAAGCAGAGCTTTTACTACCTGTAACCATTCTCTGCAATTCAGCTGCACTTTAGTCTGATACTGAAACCAGTAACAACGTTGTTCAACATGGGCAAACAATCACTTCAAAGTCTTTTTCTTTCACTTCTACTCCTATAGACAGCAACAGTCCTTGAAACAGGCGTAAATATTCTGAGGCCAGAGAGATGGAATTCCCCATAATGAAAGCTTAAGAAGGTTCCCCTTAACAATATCCGGGCCTTACCCGCCCCTAGGGGGTTCCCCTTCTTGTTCTCCCCTACTCACCCGTGCTGACCCTGCTCGCTGTGCCACTGGTTGGGGTCTGTGCTGGGGGTGGTGGAGAATGAAAGAACATACAAAAGACAAAGACACACAGAGAACATGGCGGCCGCACTCAGAGCCTCCGCCTCACTTTATTTATACTCCATAAACCCCACGTCAGCAGAAAGAATGCAATGCAAAACAAACTTTCTTTTCCCACATGTAACCTTCTATTCAGTTCCTTGTTTCTATGCTCTTCCTTATCTGCCCGCCTTCTTGGCACCTATGGGAGTTCATTAAAAGTTCAATTGGAGATACTGTCCTTGAGCCCAATCTATTCTCAGCATACTGTTTTCAAAGGCCCCTGCACAAGTCAATGCGCTTGCGATAATACTTAAAATATAGACACAATCGGCTGGGCGCTGTGGCTCACGCCTGTAATCCCAGCACTTTGAGAGGCTGAGACAGGTGGATCACGAGGTCAGGAGATCGAGACCATCCTGGCCAACACGGTGAAACCCAATCCCTACTAAAAATACAAAAAGTAGCCGGGTGCGGTGGCGGGTGCCTGTAGTCCCAGCTACATGGGAGGCTGAGGCAGGAGAATGGTGTGAACCCGGGAGGCGGAGCTTGCGGTGAGTGGAGATCGTGCCACTGCACTCCAGCCTGGGAGATAGAGTGAGACTCCGTATATATATATATGTAGAGAGAGAGAGAGACCAGAGAGAGAGAGAGAAAGAGAGAGAGACAATCTTATGACTTTCTGGCTATCTTTTGTACTTAGCTTTTACCATGCACTATTAGGAATATGTCTGGTTCTGGTCAATCTATACATATGTGAAATTATACTGAATATTATAGAGTTGTTAAACTGGTGGGAAGAAATTCATTTAAAAAATTAACTAAAAGTTGCTTTTTGCATTATAGCTATGTTAGTCAACCAAAATTTTTAAAAGTCACAGAAGAAGAGATAAGAGAGTTTTAAGATCAGTGTAGTGTATTTCAGTACTCACTATTTATTTGTGATTTCGTCTTTCCACTCATCAGTTCAGGCACTATGAATAGTGATTCCAACTGGGCCAGGCTGCTGTGGTTCAAGTCTTGGCTCCATCATTTACCTGTTTGACTCTAATGTTCATTAACTACTCCGTACCATATTCTCCTCTTATTTAAAATGATACTTTTATAGATTTTTAATTTTTTTGTGAAGATTAAATTCATTAATACATTAAAAGTACCTGACATATAGAAATCACTCATTGAACATTAGCTTTTGACCTTCCTTTGTGCTCTTTCTATTGGAAGACATCTTCTCTAAGCCTGATTATGCCTCTTACAAGCTGTTGAACCCTAAGCAAGTCCTGTCATCTCCCCATCCTAAGGTATCCTCAGTTTTAAAATAAAGATAAAATGCTTATTTGACACAATTGTCCTAACAATGAAATAAAATGTCATATATGATTGAGCCTACTAGGTAGTAGTGGAATATGAAACAAATAGACATGAGAAATAAACACTTCCTGGCAACCTTGCGCTTCTGAGATTGGGAAGAAGGCTGATTAAGCCTAGGAAATCACCCGTCGTGTTTCAGTTGTCAAATTGTGCAGCCAATGGATTCTATTATTCAAGAATTGCACAATTCCTTTGGGTTTATGAATCTGTTTATTTATAAATTCATGTTTCAGTGGGGAACATCTTAAATAGCTCCATAGCAAGACAGCAGATAGTTTGTGAGCACCTCAGAATTTGTGACAGAAACCTAAAATACAATTTGACAGTGTTTTCTTCCAAGATGATAATTCTTAGAAAACCTGTAATACATGCAATTAGTAATTTTCTTAAAATGTCTGTATTTTTAACATTTATTCTCATGGTTTCCTCACAAAAGCTTATGATTGATCAAATTTTTAAATTAAATTTTAGCACACCTGAGTAGGAAATACTACATGTAGAAGGCTGAGTGCATTTAATTTTTACATCATTTCCTTCTTTTTCTTTGCTCTTTTCTTTTCCCTGTCCTACTTCTTTTTATCTCTGGTGTTTTTTGTTTGTTTGTTTCTTCTGTGTGTGCGTGACAGGGTTCTGTTCTGTCATCCAGGCTGGAGTGCAGTGGCACGGTCATAGCTCACTGTATCCTTCACCTCCTGGGCTCAAGCAATCTTTCTGCCTCAACCTCTCAAGTAGCTGGGACAGCATGATTCTGTTTTAGTATCTATATTTTTTACTAAAATTGGTGAGGAGATGCTTTGAATGGGTAATTCATCACCTCATTAGCAGTCATGAATACCCCAGCTTGTATCAACTCCATTGTTGATCACTTGGCATCACTTTATGAGAATAAACAGAGATGAGATTAATAAGGGGGCTCAGACATCCAGAAGAGGCGGGTTTCATGTGCGAGCCAGTACTGGGCACGGATGGAAAGGCTGAAAATAGAGAGTGAGGCAGTGCCATGGGAGAGCTGCTCTCTATCCTCACAAGCCCCAGAGCGGGAGGGGCTCCTCTTCTCTTACTGTCTTCATTTTGTCAAGGTCCAAAAAGTCAAGACATTACATGACCACACAACTTTACTTTTATCTATTTAACTTGTTTTGCTTTTTTTTTTTTTTTTTGGTGTTGAGACTATTTCATTTCACTGCAAACAGAAATCTACTGTGAAAGACTTTAAGTTTTGGCGCTGCCTGTCCTTTATCAGCTGCCTCATGTTTGTCTAGCTATATCCTGCCAGTGACTAAAATGACCCCCAGATGACAAGCTTTGGCAGGAGCATGTGTATGAACCTTTCAGACACAGACAAAATAATCTAGAGAAAAATTCTCCAAAGGCCCAGACATAACAAAGGCCTGCTAGGAGATCTAGATTGTTACCAGAGAGTAACTACTTGTCACCATAGCATTAAAGACTTTGATTTCTCTTTCCAGACTCAAGCACAGGAGTGAGAAATATTATGATTATAATGACATTTTAATTTTCACAATATTCATGGCTTGTGAAGCTGAGATCCTGATCTTTTCTTCTCTGCCCCTTCACCCCCACCCACTCCTTCTCTTCTGTCCGTTTCCACAAGGCACTGTCAGGTCACTGGATTGGCAAATTGATTAGTTTATATTTAAAATGTAGAGACTGTTCAAAACTGAATGTGATATCTCCCTTAGCGGCAGCATGATAAGAGACCATGATATTTTACTCCTGTCTCTCGTTTTGGTCTACAAGCTAAACCTAGAAAAATCTCATAAAACAATTATATTTGGGTAGCAAAAAAAAAAAAAAAAATGAATTTATCACCACAAATTACCATTCATGAACAAAGCCATGAGTGATTGCTGAAGATGGATGATTTGCTTCATCTGTCCTTTAGTTAAGCAGTTCTCCACTTAATTCAGATGCTGGGAAAATATTTTCTTAGCAGATGGGTGAACTGGAGATAAGTATTTATAGAATCATCATACCCTGTCACATTGTTGCAGAGAACGCTCTGAGAGCTGGATGACCAGAGACTTTGCACTTCTGTGGTTGCATTTCTGTGGTCCTTCCAGAAACCTTCTTCTAAGGACTGTCACTCCCTGTATGGCAAAACGTCTTCCAAAAGGTGTTCCGAAGTGATCCTGCCCGGATTTGTCTGAGCTGCTCTCTATGCCCTCAGCTATGGATCAGCTTTATACTCATGCAGCATTAGGAATAGACACTTAAATCTTATCATTCTCCTAGGTATGATAAGAAAAGGGAAGGAATATGGATTGTAGGTCAGTTTTTTTAATATATTGGGTATATTTTGTTGGAAGCTTCAGGAGAGAAGGATCAAAGTATGTCATCATAGTACTTTTCTCCAGATTAGGAAAATATAATAAAAAGGCAGTTAATAAAATGTCATTATAACAATACTATCCTAAATGATTCCCAGAGGAATGCAATATAACAAAAACAATGTCTTCAAGTTTTTAAAATCATGTTCCCATGGAGATGGGACTCTCATCTTTTCATAAAGGGCACATCACTAAAATAATACACTAAAATGAACAATGGCATTATTAAAAATAGAAAACCTACTCTAAGTATATTCACTTCTTAAATTTAGCATATTCTGATTTATGTAGGCAATGTGAAGAGAACAAAAACTCACTTTGATATTCTTCAGTGTAAGTTTCTCCATGTTCTCTCATCCTTCATCCCTACCCACGGATGATTGAAATTGAGCAAGCGGCTGTCACTGTGATATACTGCCCCATTGTTTCCTATCTTTCACCATTCTGCCATTTGCTGGTTGCATTATCTAAAATACAGTAATCTGGTCAGGAAAGCACTGTTATCATCTTTATTTCACAGAAGAGAAAGCTGAAATCGAGGGAAGTTAACGTATCCCAGTATTGCAGCTGGTAAGTGATGAAGCCAGGTTTTGGAATTAAGTCTCCTCAACTTTAAAACCTAGGTTTTTCCAGAAGCTCAGCTGTGATCACTTCCCTAGGATTTTTTAGCATTGACGATATACTGTGCAAATAAAGAAAAGCCTATAATATCATCTTTATAAAAAATAAACACTTTATTTTTTTTCTCAGTGGTTACACCAAAAAACAGGAATTCGATTCTGGACAAAGCTGATTAGTAGTGTTATTAGTTCTGTTATCTCTGTGGGACAGTCTTATCTCTGTGCTCTAAAATGTGGACCCAACCAGGCTAATGTGCTCCAGGCTTCTTCCTCTCTCCGTAGAAACAACCCCAGCCTTTAAGCACTGGTGACATACGCTGCCATTTTAACTGTTTGGGTTGACGGTTTCACATCAACTTTATTTTCTGTTTCAAACCTGTTATATAATATAAAACCCACTGTGAGAGAATGTTCTGTTTCTAAACTAAAGTGAGGAGTTATGGCATTTCCACCATGCACCTAGTAAAAAGAGAATGGCTCATTTGAAGTGTGAAATAACTAAATAGGGCCCAGAGGTAACAGCAGTACCATCTTCTTTTTCTCTGCTCCACTGTTTCTTAATTTTAGAAGGACTTGATTCTTTCCTCCATTTCTCTCTAGGTATATTATTTTCATGATTCAACATTTAAGAACTTTTAGATCATGAAATTTTATAGTCAACCTTGGCAGGGTTTCTATGAAGAATTGGAAATATTGGTGTTCTTGTATCATCTCTGTATGGCTTTGGAAGGCTTAACTAATAACCTCTATATTTCTAAAACATGTGGGGAAGGAGAGGAAAAGAGAAGTGACAGTACTTTGGATTCTTTAGATTATTTCCTCTGGAAATCTGGTAACCAGTCTGTAGTTTACCTAGTTATAAATGAGTTGAATCTCTTATCAAAATTGGTAACACAGTGACACATTAAAACAAGAAATAACTAGTTTTTTTTTTCCCAAATATAATGACTAGTAATTGTGAAGATGTTCAGAAATTTTCAAGCTCATATCTTCATGGTGGATGTTTAAATTGGTGTAGACTTTTTGAAGGACAATTTTTAATCCTCATAAAAATATTCAGAAAAACATATTTTTGACTAAAATTTTATTTCTAAAATTATATTGTAAAATAATTTAGAACATGTGTATAGATACTAATACAAGTATGTTGATTACAGTGCACAGTGAAACCACAAACTCATGCACATCAAACTGATACGAAACTATTTCCAACCAATTAACAATAGGAGATTGATTGGAAAATTTACCAATGGAGTTAAATACCATTTAGCCATCAAATATTATATTGTAAATATCTATTACCTTTATATCCACCCATCTAAACTGTTCGCATGGAAAGATGCTTACTGTATATTACTAAATAAAAATGTGTTACAAAATATGATTTCAAGTATGATCTTATAGACATACACAATACACACAAGGACAAATGTACATGGTAAAGCCTGAATGAATATACAACAAGGTGTTAAACATGTAAAATATATGGCTCTTTCCCTAATTTTTAAATCTGTACTCTCCATTTGTTTTCTTCAAAGGATATGACTTTTATATTAAGGGAGAAAATGTTTTTTTTTTTAATAATTTCCTCCTCATAACCAACAAATATGCAAGTTGACCTACATTTTTAAATAGTCTTCTATAAATCGGAATGGATATATTTGATCTTTATTAAGGATATAATACAGATTTAGAATTGGTAAAATTAGATCCTATAACAGGAGTAACTAACAAATGACACTTTCTCAATCTTTGCCACCCAAAAATTAAATTGTGTTGTGATTAGACATCAGTTTCACTGTTCTTAAAAGTCCCTACTGAAAATGTGTTTGATTTATATTAAATGGATGAGTTCCCGTAACAAGTTCAAGAGAACAGCTGCTCACATCCTAGAAAACATGAACATTTACATCCATATTGATATTTTTGTTGTTCAAGAGAGCAATAAAAAAACATGTGGAAAGAACTGAGAAATATACCAACCATCTTGTTATTTCAAGTCTGTCATTTATCCTAATGTGTGACCCAAAGGCAAAGGAATTACATTACATTATATGACTGAATGTCACTATCATTGTATTTTCCCGGTGCAAGATGTCAGGTCTTTCTAGTGCCTGACCTATGATATCACAGTTTAATGGGAAGACTTATAGAACCCCAAAATGCGAAGATGCCTTAGGAAGTGCAGAATAGCACTTTTCAGTACTGAGGTCTGTTCATCAAATGAACAGTCAACAGACATGATTTTTAATAAAGGTGGAGTGACTTGGAGCGGTCTTTCCTCACACGAGAAATAATAAGAAATTCAGTAGCTGTGGATCTATATGTTTTCAAGACAGATATGCAGAAGATCATTCCATTGCTTTCAGGTAGTAAAGATTTGTGCCCATCTCTAGCAGCCCAAGCATACGTAATAGATACACACCAATTAGATGATAGTTGGTAATCTGATTTTCCTTTATTTTTCTCTTTGTGATCATTATAGTGTTGTCTAATAAGATGGAATTAGAGGATCTCTAGAGGATGGTAATTTCTACCTGAATTACAAATAGGGATGCAGTGAAATAGAGTGATTCATTCTCACCTGTAGCCTGGTCTCATCCCTGCCTTGATTCTTAGTGCAATCTAAAGTTTGTTGTGTTATACACCCATTCCCTAGTTTATTTATTCTTTATCTGTTCCACTTTATTCCAACAAATAACAAAATGCCTTAGTACTGAAGAAACTCATTATAGCTTTCTCATTATTGTATTAGCTTAAAGACATCCCCAGGAGAACCATGTCCTTTAAATATAGCAATATAGAGTGAAAAGTTAATACCCACCTGTCATTATTTTGATAAAATCAGAGGCATTTTCACAGCTCTTCCCTTTTCAGAGTGAGCTCTTACAGGGATGAGCTCCTTGGCAATTAATATAAAGAGTTTGATGAACATCAGTTGACAAAGAGATGGAGTCACAGATTCCCTGAATGTCACCACCTGTTGGCCAGTGTCAGAGCGAGGTGGGACTCACCTCTCTTACCTACCCAGTTTTGATTCATGCTTTATTGCTCACTAACTAGGAGTCCAGAGATGTGCTCATAGTTCTACACTCTGCCCAGTTTTGTTTTTATCCTATTTCCCACATCTATACAATAAATGTAATGCATTCATAACTTTTGATTATGAGACACATTTGCCTCAAAATACAACTTGCTAAAAATGCCTCAGATTTATTAATACTTGAACACATACACTATACATGAAGCATTATATTCAGTTTAGACCATTTCATGATCCAGAGGGAGATCATCACAACTGAGTTCATACCTTAGACCCTCGTTACTCATGAAAACCACTACTCCCTTTCCTTTTGTTTTCTCTAAAACAAGTTTAGAGGACCATGCTAATTAAAACAGCTGCACTGGGGATTACAGTTTAAAACTTTGTTTATAAATGTGTTATATCCTTTGTTTTCTAGAAAATTGACTTCTTTCTGATTTATCAGTATTTGGCCACACTCTAAGAAGTAAGATTTTGTGACTCATATTTCAGTCTTTGGTGTTTTTCAAGGCCTTTGGTTAATTATTTTGACCTATTGCAGGTATTAAAAGGCCTGTGTCTTTCAAAATTCAGTTTGGTTGCTTTTGGTTAGGGTGTGCTTGGGTGGAACAAAAAAAGGAGTTACCTTTTAACAAGGGTCAGGAGTTTCTACAAAACTTCTATGATATTTTGTGGTATTTGTAATATAAGTTTGCTTTCAGAGTCTCACTACATAATGACAACAGATTGAAAATAATTGGCCTCAAACTGAGGCAGTGATTTGCCAGATCAACCTTGTGGTTAACTGGCTGGCTTGTCCCAACGCCTCCAGTATTCGCCATCAGTATTGTTGATTGACAAGTAACTCCTGCTGTTCTTCTTCATCAGCTGTGTTTATTTATGCCTTATTGCTTTACAATTACACATGGATATATTTTAGTTCGCCAAGAAGATTTTTGTAACAATTATTTTCTTGAAATAATTTCAGGTTTACATGAAGTTGCAAATATAGTATAACGAGTTCCATATACACTTCCCCAGGTTCTCCCCTTGTTAACATTTTCCCCAATAAGATCCTTCTTGATGACAGAATATGTCCCATTTGTCTCTCGAGCCCCTTGTAGCACTAAGAACTTGTACCTAGTACTTACTGATTATATTTGAATAATATATTTGAATAAATTGAGGGTAGATAGACAGTTGGAGAAGTGATTTCAGCTCATGTACACTTTACAGATAAGAGTGGTGGTTTTATTTATTACAAATACAATACAAACACGCTACATAATTGCAAGCTCGGGAACAAGCTCTCACTTGTTTTAATTTTTCTTATGACTTTTCAAAATGATTATCATCATGGCCTTAGTTATGCAAAGGCTTTGCCTAATTTAACTCAGAAATGCTTGAGAGATCAAAATTGGTCCGTTTCTCCAAACTGATTACAAATTATATCAGGAATAATATTTCAGGAAAGATTGACATTTGTTTCACGCATTATATCAGGTTTATGTGTTTTACTAGCTAGTTTTATAAGATTAATTTATATCATTGGACTTTTCCATGTTTTATTAGTGCTGAGAAGCCTTTAAAAACGTGTCATCTAATGTCCTTTTTCGGATGACTTTGGAACTCTCAGTGGTCATCTTTGTAAATATCATATTTGCTTGTGCTGATGTGCACTGAACTTCAAAAATCAATCAGAGAAACTTCTAACATCATTCAGAAGAACATACGTAGCATATTGGAGAGATCTGTGAACTGGCATTGTTCCTGCTCTGTGGAAAGAAAAAGATGAAAAGCAATAAAACCTTGAAGCCTAGTGCACATTAAATGTTTTGTATGGTGCTGGCATTGAACACAGAAATCTCTGCAAGTTTAAAAACTCCGATTTGCATAGAGAATGCTGTAATTCAAGAGCAAAATAGACATTTCTTGGGCTTATTTGCATTTGATTATATATCCATGTGTAGGGATTTTGATAACAGCATCACTGAAAGGATATGGTAACTAAAAAGAAGTCCTTTCTGTGGAAAACAGATACTAAAGCAAAACTTGCACAATTTGTATTAAAGTTTGAATTACTTTCTCAGAATAAATCCCAGTAATACATGAAATCAAATGTCCAAATATCATCCATTGCCTGACATTCCTAGTGCAGTCTCTTCTTTGGAAAGGAATTAATGCCTCCACATAAATGCCTGTGTGTTAGTTCATTCTCATGCTGTTATGAAAAAAATAATACCCATGCCTGGGTAATTTATGAAGGAAAGAGGTTTAATTGACTCACAGTTCCACAGGACTGGAGAGGCCTCAGGAAACTTACAATCATATCAGAAGGGGAAGCAAACACATCCTTCTTCACATGACGGAAGGAAGGAGAAGTGCCAAGCCAAGGAGGGAAAGCCCCATATAAAACCATCAGATGTTGTGAGAATTCACTCACTATCATGAGAAGAGCAGCATGGGAGTTACAGCCCCCATGATTTAATTACCTCCCACCGGATGCCTCCCATGGCATGTGGGGATTATGGGATTCAAAATGGGATTTGGGTGGGGGCACAGCCATACCATATCA
This sequence comes from Theropithecus gelada, assembly GCF_003255815.1. Classification (NCBI taxonomy): domain Eukaryota; kingdom Metazoa; phylum Chordata; class Mammalia; order Primates; family Cercopithecidae; genus Theropithecus; species Theropithecus gelada. Next base: position 41,052,659 of record NC_037685.1, on the reverse strand, counting down.
GCCTGTTTCTCCGAAGGCAACTCAGTCAAGATAATTACTGAGGAATAAGATAACCTCACATCCAATTCCAGTCAGTAATCAGGTTCATTGGTGCATGGAGGGACTGTAACTAGAGAGAGGCATGTTGTCATGGAGAGAGAGCATCACTAAAGTTTTCACACATTCCAATAAAGATCAGGTTGCTTTGCTACAGAGAATACTTAGGCTAAAGTGTCTCTGGTTCCAAAAGAAGGCTCTCAGTGACACTTTTGCATATGCCATGGCTTTGTCTATGGTATGATGAACCTAGTACATTCCAGTCTGGTCTGATGAAACAACTGTTTTCTTTTTTTTTTTTTTTTTTTTTTTTGAGACGGAGTCTCGCTCTGTCGCCCAGGCTGGAGTGCAGTGGCCGGATCTCAGCTCACTGCAAGCTCCACCTCCTGGGTTCACGCCATTCTCCCGCCTCAGCCTCCCGAGTAGCTGGGACCACAGGCGCCCGCCACCTCGCCCGGCTAATTTTTTGTATTTTTTAGTAGAGACGGGGTTTCACCGTGTTAGCCAGCATGGTCTCGATCTCCTGACCTCGTGATCCGCCCATCTCGGCCTCCCAAAGTGCTGGGATTACAGGCTTGAGCCACCGCGCCCGGCCGAAACAACTGTTTTCTACTCCTGCATTGAACATAACATTCTGAAGTGACTCATCTCTTTTCTCTCCTCAAATGTAATCAAACTAGCAGAAAATGTCTAGAATTATTTCTAGACCCTTTTCAAGTAAAAGTTTATTAGAAATGTCCCTTTCCCTCTCTTCTAAAGCCATTATATACTTTACCTTCAAACCTGATGGAGCAAATGCTATCTTGTTTTATTTGTATTATTTTGATTGAATAATGCTAGTCAATGCAGAAGCATGGGCTACAAGCTCCCTGATGAAATCTGGGACTCAGCAGCACTTGAATCAACTTGGCAACTTTCCTGTCAGTGGGAATAACATAGAGATAACTCTCTGGGGAGGTATGAGAAAGCAAGAGGGGATATTTGAGAAAACAACAAAAGCACCAGGGAGTTGAAAAGCTGGGATCTCTTCTCCATTTGATCACTAAGTGGTGTCTTCAGTTTCCTTGTTAAGTTCAATGTCTATTTATTTTGGCTATATATATGGGCATTGAAAGCATTTAAAATATCTGCTAGTTCCAACTAGAGGATGCCGTTTTTGAAACCAGAAGAAAGCTGTCAAAGGAAAGAGGAGGCCTTGCTTCTTCAGGTATTTCTTAGCATTATGTGCATTTTCTATGTAAATTGTTCTCAATGCCAAAAATTTTTTTTAAAAAAGGTAATCCCTTGCAACAAAGAAACAAGCAAACCAAACAAAATGAAAACACCCAGACAACAAAAAAACTCAAACAAGAACTTGGACATGATATCTTTGATGTAAGAAACTAAGCTTATCTTTGGCCTGTGGTCCCCAAATGGGAATATCCTCAGCTTAGTATTGTATGCTCATAGGAATAGATATGTGGTTCCTGAGACAGCTCATCCCTTACACTGCCCTGCCCACTATTAGGCACAGAAACACACATTTATAATCCAGTCAGCCTCATCAAATTTATTTCAGCTCCTCAAGGTGAATTTTTTTTTAATTTAAAATTTTTATTTTCTCATTGAAACTGTCAGCATTAAAAAACTTACCTGGAATCCCATGGCTCCCTTTATTCACAGGGAGTATTCAATTTCCTCTGTAGTACATGGTCTTCTGGACATATTCTAAGCAATATATTTGTTAGCACAGTAGCTTCAACTGGGTAAAACTTACTGTCAATAAGACTTGAATTTAATTTGTTATACATTTCCAGTGATAACCAAACCTTACGTGCTTTAATATTATAAATTTTAATTCTCTAATTTTTTATATCTATGAATACTTTAATTTTCCAAGCATGACTATTCATAGAACACATTAAAGTAACTGTCTATACTAAATTTTGGAGTTTTTCCATATATCCACTCCCAAGCCTGTCATTCTGTGACTTTGCTATTAATTTCAGGAAACAGTATTGGGTTTATTAATTTAATGTGGGAAAGTCAGCTGTAAGGAAAGTCAGCTTGATATTACCCATATCATCTGTTGGGTTTATTAGTTTAATGTGATTATCAATTTGATGATAAGCAGAATGCTATTGCTGATTCTGCAGCGATAGCATTCAGCAGTACTTGCAGGTCAGAATGAAATCCTTTTCCAAAAGAGTTTTAGCTAAGTAAGGTATCTTAGTAGTTATATTGCTCCTAATCACTTGATAAGGGCTCTTTAGCAAAGAAGACAAGATAGTCCTATTAGCGCTAGGTAATAAGGTGCAATAACGTGATCAACAGTCATCTATCAAATCTTAGAATCTGTTCCTGAGATTTTAAACTGTTCTTCAAGTAAAAGGGCAAACATTTTGGCAGCCTGCACATTCCATTTGTGTTGAGAGCATTCAGAGCTCTTACAACTGACTTCAGATTTTCCATTGTATCATACTTGTTTGCGGCTGTAAGGAAAGTCAGCTTGATGTTACCCATATCATAGTAGGCTGCTTCTCCTCCACTTCTTCTGGACAGTTTTATACCTTTCCTCTTCAGGTTCAGGTTATACTCCTGCCAAGAACCGTGATGCTTATCATGTACAACAGCAGCAGAATTTCTCCAAAAGGAAAAAAACTGACTTGTCTTTTAGATTTATATGGGTATGGATCCAGTCTTCTACAGTCAGATTTTGGTAAACATCATTGGAAATTAACTGTGAAATGAGCCCTTTTTTTTTTTTTTTTTTTAACTGTGCTTTTAAAGCCAGTTTCTGGAATCTTGAGGGGTTAAGAATTACTGAAAGCCATTCGCCATTGGCAGTGGGATCAAGGGTCCTGGGCATGTTTTATTTCACTTTTTTGGCTCTTGCTGGGTGTGTGCACAGCTGGCATACATAGGTTTTATATTCTATAGCCTCCTGTGTTGGGAATATACCATTCCTAATCATGAAATTGGATCATCCCAAGAGCTAAGTGTAAGCTGCAGTGCCTGTAGCACCAGCCAGGGATGGTCCCAGGAGGTGTACACATGGGACCTAGCCTCAGGGTCTCTGGTTCACACCTGCCACCTAAACGAGGGGCACAGGATACAGCATACCTCCCTTGGAATTAATCTTTTTGCTCTTCTCTTTCTCTGGTTTTCTTGGAGTGCTCTTCTCTTTATTCTTTATTCCATTAACAAATCCATTGATTTCTAAGTTAGATGTTATTTCCTTGACAATCATTCCCAATCTACTTTAGATGAAATTAGGCCTTCATTTTAAGTGGTTCTATAATCACTTGTGATGTCCATAGCATAGGACTTATGTCCCTACAAGGCACTACCATATAATGTAATATAAATAGTATATCTCTTTATCTATATTGCCAACTCTAGAGTTACTCTTATGGGTGTGGGATGCACCCATGTTCTTAGAATGGGCAGTGGACATGTGGATCATTTGATCTCCTTACCCTCAAGGGTCCTTAGCAGAGTTTAGGGTCTCATCCCTTTATTCCAGTAAAAATATTATATTTTCTGAGTGCCCAGGTATGAAAGTACATGATCCAAATGTTTCTTTGAGCTTAATGCTTGCTGGTTTTCCTGTCATAAGGCTTTCTTGGCGAGCATCCATCACTCAAAAATTATGTTCCTGGATTTTATCCCTCCTCTGAAACCAGGTATTATGCTTAGGATGGTTTTCCTTATTTCCAATCATAAAAGACAATGTATCAAAATGTTTTTAGTGTGTCCTCTTCCCAGAATTGTTCTTAAATAATCAATACAATATTTTTCTTATGAATCCTTTTAAATGTTTTCAATTTATTCTTTAATTGTTCTGTTCTTGCTGCTACATATATCATAACAACATTTAATACTCTAGATCTTCCTTCTTGGTTTCCATGATATCACCTTCGCTATTTTTGCTCTCTGTTTCCTGACTCTATTCTTCATCCCAACCCTGAATGATGACTCTCCCCTTAAACTCCAGCCTTGAACTTTTGTTCTATTCTCTGCCCTTTAAGGTTCCTTGGCTTTTGTTCTCCAGGCTTTTTCTATCCTCAGTAAATAAATGACTTTCCATCTCATCTCCAGCTGAAGCCTTTCACTTACAGTTTCAGTTGAATATAGGACATTTCCATTGGCATTTTCTATCACAGCCAAATTGTAAGTGTACAAAAAGGAGCATTAGTTCCCTTTGAGATCAGAGGTGTAGTGAGCAGGTGAGCTGAGATCAGTATGAGCATTTGCATTTGGGAACACAGTGATAATGGGAATCAGGGATGAAAATTTAGGGTGACAAAAAAGCCAGGGATAAAGGGAGAAAGTCAAAAGTAATGAACTAGAAAAAGCCAGCTCAGAATATTTCCTTGCTGAAATGTTTCTCTGCTATCCAGATATCTTTTGTCTTTTATAGTAACAAAAATACCTACTTGTGAAGAATATATGGAAATCACAAAACTATAAATGAGGCTAATTTACCTGCAATATTAGCACCTAGAGTTAATGGTCATTAATATTTTGGTGTATATTCTTCCATACACCCTCTTTACAAGTATTTACATCATAATGTGCTTACTTTTCATACTCTGCTTTTAAAACAATATATCATAAGCATTTTCACATGCCATGAAATCTTCTAGAACATTACTTTTTTAATGGATATACTGTGCTTCAGCATATATGTTTTATATCATGCACTTAGAAAAGTCCCTATTGTTAAATCTCAGAGTTAAGAATAGCTTTGAAGAAACCCAAGGAATTTGAGTGACCTATGGAGAAACCCCCTTTGAGTGGATCCTTAGTGGCAGAGATGGAGAAGAAATAGGGTGAACCACTAACAGGAACATAGCTTTAAGAGTCAGAAGATAAGGGCCTGGCACTTCACTTATCATATATATGACGGAATCCATTACTTCACATCTCTGAGTCTCTTTTTATCCACAAAATTAGAGTCTTGTGTTAGTTTACCTCTCAGGTCCTTTAGCTCTGACATTTTAAAAAGTCACTGAGGATAATGCGTGAAGAATAGTTAAGTGCATGGCATGAAATTATAGTGGAAGCCGAGAAATGTGGAATTCAGGTCAAAGCTCCTGAAAGGAGAATAAAGTAAATTGTCCCATTTCCAAAGCAGCCACCCACTCATGGATTCTTCTGTCCTCCCAGCCTCTCACCCCTATCTCCAGCAGGCAGATGCTTCCACCAAGAAGAGCTACTTTGCGAAATAGTTTGCTGCTTTTGGAGATCTGTGTGTTAAGAGGAGAATGGAATAAAGAAGCTATGAAAAGCAGAAACAGCTGATGCTGTGGGTGACCCAGACTACCACACCATGGCCCTCTGGTCTTTAACCGAGTCTCTACACACTGCTAGATTTTTTTCCATTTTCTTTTGACTCTCATCTAGAAATTCAACTCATGATTTAATCAATTTCTTTTGGTGTTTCTTATCACTTATAAATCTATATCACCTTTGATGAAGATTTAAAAACGCACATTCTTCTTTAATGTCAAATTATAAAATGAATACTATGACTAATTACGTAATAAGGTTGAGGTTTTCTCATTGATTGCTTTCTAAATAAATTATACCCCAATCTGCCTCTCCCTAGTCTTAGCATTTGGTTTTTCACTTGGAGATTCTGAGAAGCATAGTTTGTTTGAAATAATTTATAGAGTTAATAAATTAGATGAACCTCTTAGAATACTAGGGTTAAATTTTTGGCTTATAGAGATTTTAGAAAGTATTTTGGAAAAGAAAAAAATGGGCGTTTAACAAGCACATACTGTAGAGGAGGCACTCTAGGTGTTTTGTGCATGTGTGTAATCTTATGGGATAGGTATTATTCTTCACCACTCACCCCATAAGGAAGCAAAGGTGCAGAGAGATCCAAAGCCACACAACTGAGTTGGCATGCAAACTACATTTTGACCGCCTACAAAGTTCCTCCTATGACATCATGATCATATGCATACACCAACTGGGAGCCTCCAACCTATGTGCAGATGTGAAGATTTTCAATGTGTGAGGGTAGACTGGAACACTATTTGAAAGTCTTGCACAGAAACTGTAAATACATTTCAGAAATACTTCAGAAGCACAAAACAAAAACCAACTAATAAACAACAACAGTCTTTCAAGAACTGATTTTAACCTAATACAATTTTCTAACTTAGCTAAGATGATCATACCCCTTTGGATAGTCGTATTTGATAGCTGTTAACCCACTGTAACTAATAGCACCCCATTCTCTCCCACAGAGCTCTGGTTTGTGTGATAAATAACTTGATCCTTCTATTTATATTATGTTTAATCATTAAATTTTTTACGGTCTTAGATCATAAATCAAAAAGGGCCCAAGAGAAAACATTTAAAGAGGAAATTCCCAGGGCCTTATACTGCATAACTGTGCCAAGAAATGCTCCAGTATTCTTTAATGTTGTCTTGAGAGTACGCAGAAGTCCTATGGTGCATTCTCCTTCTAAGGATATCTTTCATTTTTCCATTAGCGCATCAATGCTTTTTTAATATGAATTTAGTTTTTTTCGGGAAGTGTATTGCAACTGAATGAAATGGAATATGACATCCTAACCCAATTATCAAATCAAAAGAGTTCCAGACGTCTTAAAGATTATATTCAGGATTTTTTGCTAAATGAGTAATTTTAGCTGCTCTGGCCACACACACACAAAGGGGTGTGATGATATATTAATTTGCTTCACTATAGTAACTGTTCTGCTCTCTATAGGTATCCCATAACATCATGTTGTGTACTTAAATATGCACAATTAAATTAATGTAAAATATCTAAAAAATAAAGATAAGAAAGAAAACTTCAAAAAATGGTCTGAAATTCAACTCCAAGCCTTGGGGACAGATGAACAGTAATCCCTTCTATTAGGGGCCTACTATTTTGCCACCAAAATACTGCAACTTCTAAACTCCCAAACTCTGTAGACTTCTGTCATGTTTATGCTACAATTATGTTACAGCTTGGAATGCAGTGGTTTTCAGTTTGGTCCCCAGACTAGCAACATCTCTATCACTTGGGAGCTTGTTAGAAGTAAATTTTTGGACCTGCCCCAGATCTACTGAATCAGAACCTCTAGACCTGGGGTCCAGCAGTCTGCTTTTAAGCATGCTTTTAAGGGAGAAGTGATTCTGACCTATGCTTGAATTCTAAAATCACTGCTATAATGCCTAAAATCTGTAAAATCATGAGTCTTAGCATTAATAATTTTATTTAATTTAGTAAATAAGAAAGGACATAGTTGTCTTGTGATTGAGAATTATACATGTAGTAACTGATCAACTTGAAAACTCTTGAAACTAGGATATCTGAGAGCTCCAAGTCCAAAATCAAAGCAGCATTCATTCATTTAGTTTTTATTTAAGACTCAGTGCATAGTGGGCACTGTTGTAGAAGCAGATGGTATAGCATTGTTTGTAAGCGAAACAAAGGCCCTGCTCTCATGGAACATTTTGTTTTCTACCGGAGAAAGAGAGACAATAAACAATAAATGCACACATGTTGAGTAGTGTATAGTACCAAGACTAGTGGTGAAAACTGCTAGGAAGTGCTTTGAAGCCTAGTAAAACAGTGCCTGGCTGAGTGACCACTGCTAATTCAGCTGACTGCAGAAGCCCTTCTCATCAGAGGGCGTTTAAATAAAGTGAGAGTGAGTGGTGCCCTCAGCACAGGGAACAGCAGGTGCAAATGCCTTGAGGCAGGAATATGCCAGGCGTCAGAGAGCACCCTTCCTACACTTGTTTTATAATTAGGGTGCTGGTGGATTCCGTTGGTTTCTGTTGCTTCCTCTCTATGTTTGGAAGGTAGAGAAAATTGTTCCATGCAGCAGTAATTTTGTAAACCAACTTCCTTGATGTCACTCATAAGTTTGAAAAGAAGAGCAATAAAAACCTTAAAGGAGATCACTTGAAGAATCAGGAGTGCCTTTTATTTACTGGCCACCAATTCCTAACCTACTTACAAACTAGATTTGTGAGAGAGCTACTACATGAATTTCCAGTGCTCAGCTCTTTATTCTCAGATCTGCCTCTCTCTGAGTTCCATTTCAGGGACAAGATTTCAACCATGCCAAAACCCAAGTTATATTTTATCTCATCTTTTTCTTTATCCATCCCCCAAATCTAATCTGAGTTTATCAGCTACATCTCCTAGATGTTTCCATGATCACGTCTCTTTTTCTCCTCATCATTTTTCACCTGAATTACTCTAAAAGCCCACAAACCACTGTCCTTGTCTCCATTCTGTAAGTCATCCATTTTGCCACTGGAGTCTGATTCCAAAAACAAGAGAATTAATCATAACCCTCCTCAGAAAGTTTCTCCATCAACACAATGCTCAACACAATCTACTAAGCTCCAAAATCAAGGTCTGCCATAATCTGCCTCAAACTACTTTCCCACTCTCATTTTTCACATATCTGGCAATTTGTACCTATTCAAAACACAAAAAGCTTTCCCTTTTTTGTTTTAATATATTTTATTTATTTTTATTTTTAATTTTTGTGGGTACACAGTATGTGTATATATTTATGGGGTATAAGAGATGTTTTGATACAAGCGTACAATGTGAAATAAACGTTTCATGGAGAATGGGGTATCCATCCCCTCAAGCATTTATCCTTTGAATTACAAACAATTCAATTATACTCTTTACGTTATTTTAAAATGTACAATTAAGTTATTATTGACTATATCACCCTGTTGTGCTATTGAATAATAGGTCTTCTTCATTTTTTTTTACTTTTGTATGCTTTAACTATTCCTAACTCCCCGCCCCCCACTACCCTTCCCAGCTTCTCATAACCATTCTTCTACCCACTATGTCATGAGTTCAATTGTTTTAGTGTTTACATGCAGTTTTCAAAGTCCCTTTCATATTTCAAGGCCCAAATAACATGCCAGCTCTTCTATGCAGAATTCCCTGATTTGAGACTAAAGAGAGTTGTTCTTCTGTCCTCTTCTGTGGTACAGTAGCTTCATTTTTCTTTAGTACTCAGCCTTCCATTACAGTTACATGTTGCCTTATATGTTATCCCTCATTAGATTCTGATCTGTCTTGAAGTTAAAAATGAGTTTTAGTCATTTTTATATCACTCTAATTGGTGAGATAATGTCATGTACCTAAGTACTTGTTAAATTGAATTCAATTAAGTATTAGTTGAAATAGTGTACGTTATAAAATAAACGAGTTAGCTCAGCCCTAAGCAGAATATTTGACTCACCACCACACTCCTGTTTCATCAAAGCTGAAAAACAATTATTCCCCTTTTCCTGAATTGCATTACGTGCATACTTCTGATTTTGTGGTACCTGAGAACGTTTATCTTTTCCTTAAACCATAACCTTTTGGATTTAGGGCCATACTATGTAGAGAGATTCCTCACATAACCATCTTAAACTGAGTGGCGCACACATAAAACACATGCATGCAAATATAATTCTTTCAAAGGGTGATGGAAAACCAAAAAAAATGAGACTTTCAATGAATTTTAGAAAATTACTGCTCTTCAGATATTTTTATCATCACTTACATGTAACGATTGATAACAGACATTATGATACTTTAACAATATGTTCTATTCAGATTGCTATAATTATTTTTATCCTGTGGTTAAGAAATAATTTAAAGTAGAAAAATAGGTGTTTATAATGGCCTTGCAGTTTTATTAGTATATTTGTAATTATTAGCCAAATAATGTAATGCAAAATTATTAGCCATATAATGTATAATATAATATGCATTATATGTATGCATATGTAATGCCCAATTACATAACAAAATTTGTAATAGGACTGTAACATGTCTTTTGATTATGTTGGGAATATACTATAGAATGCAAGGCATATTTTGAATAACTAGGAAATTAACTCAGGGAGCTTAGATTTTTAATAAGGGATAGCATGAAATACAATTGTTAATTTACCAGAATGTGTTTATATTAGCTCATTTTTAATTTCACATGCTACTCATCTTATTTCCTGAAGTTCCTATAAGTCTCAAATTACATATAATTACACAATTATATTACTCAGGAAATGAAATAAAAGTTGCACAATTTGTAATTTATGGGTTTATGTGACTGGTGGCTGATGATTTGGTAGTCTGTTGAGGACAAAACCAACTTACAACAGCACTCTGGAAATTGGAGTAAAAATAAGTGACAACATTACACACAAAACATCTTGTTATTTGTAAATTTGAAGAACAGGTATTATCAAGATCGTTGGCAATAAGTCCTCCAATAAGCCTTGAGATTTTTCAAAAGACAACTTAAAGATTAAAATATAGGTTTTTATCAAGAACTTTGCTGTAAAACCAAATCTACAACAAATAAAATAGGTATATACTGACATTAATTAGTCCATTTATTTATTTTTCTAACTTTTTATTTTATCATGTATTGAACATGTAGGAAACTAGAATGAACTATACACTAAATGCCATATAACAATCATTTAGAATCAACAATCATTGGAAATTTTGTTCTCTTTATCTTTATTTGCACATAAACACATGCACACACACACTGGATAAATCATTTGAGATTAAGTTTCAGACATCATGACATTTCATTTCTAAATTATTTGCTATGCATCTTTTTAGAATAAAGTCTTAATCCCATGTAACCATTATACCATTATCACATGTAAGAAATGAAGGAATTTCTTAATCTCATCTAATAGCCAACCTATATTTATATTTTCCCTATTTTTCAAAATTGTCTTTCATAGATTTTCTTTGCTGCTTTTTTCTCCATCTTTTGCCTTCTCTGGTTCTAACTGAGCATCCTATATGATCTCATTTTCTCTTTTCTCTGAGATTATCAATTATACATCTTTTTAAAAATTGTTAGTGATTGCTCAGGAGTTTGCAATATACACTTAAAAGTAATGTTTATCCACTTTTAAATAACAGCATACCACTTCTTGTGTATTGCAGACACCTTTGAGTATTTCCAGTCTCTCCTGCTCATCACTATTATACTGCTGCCATACATTTCACCATTTCACCATTCACTAGCTATGAATACCTCATATATTTGTTGCTAAAAATATTTTGAAAAATGTTATCTGTTAAATGAAAATATAAAAAAAGAAAATATTTTATGTTTACTTATTATCTAATTCTCTTTCTTTCTTCATTTAAATCCAAGGTTCTCACCAATATTATTTTCCGTCTATCTTAAGACCTTTGTTTAACATGTCTTGCAAGGCAGTTCCACTGGCAAAAAAATTCCTTGTTTTGTTACTCTAAGAGTCTTTATTTCACTTTTGTTTTTGAAGGATAATTTTTCAGGATATAGAATTCCAGGTTGGTAGTTGTTTTTGTTTGTGTGGGTTTTTTTTTTTTTTTAATCAATGCTTTAAATATTTTATTCTACTTTCTCTTTGAGTGTGTGATTTCTAAAGAGAAGTCTGGTGTAATCCTGGTCATCATTTGTGTATATGTAAGGTTTTTCCCCACTGTGGCTTCTTTTGAGATTTTCTCTTTCTCTTTAATTTTCTGCAGTTTGAGTATGATGTATTTAAGTGTAGATATTTTGCTATTTATCCTTCTTTGTATTCTCCTAGATTCATGTCTGCAGTTTGACATCCATCATTAATTCTGAGAAATTCTTAGCCAGTGTTACTTCAAATAGTTCTGTTCTTTTCTCTCTTCTCCTTTTGCTATTCCAAAAATGTGTGAGATATACCTTTTTAATTATTCCCCAATTCCTGGATATTCTGATTTGGTTTGGTTTTCAATTTCGGAAATTTCTGTTGACTTACTTTCAAGGCTAATGATTCCTGTCCATTTTAAGTTTTCTGATGGGTCCGTGAAATAAATTCCTCATTTCTGTCAGTTTCTTTTTTAAAAAAAAATCTTATTTTATAGCATCTACTTTTGATTCTTTTTGGACTTTCTATCCTTCTGCTTAAATTTCCCATCTTCTCTTACATCTTGTTCACATTTTTTCATTCGATTCCTTAACATATTGTTCAAAATTGTTTTAAATTTCTGGTCTGATAACTCCAAATTATTTGTTATATTTCAGTGGAGTCCTGATTCTTGCTTTGATAATTCAGCCTGAGGTTTTTATTTTGTTTTATTTTGCCCCTTAGCATGACTTTGTTGTTGTTGTTGAAAACAGATATGATGAGTTGGGCAAAAGGAACTGGAGTCAATGGCCCTTTAATATGAGGTTTGATGTTTATCTGGCTAACTTGCTGTGTTTACTATTTCCTCCAGCTATGGTGTCAGTGGCTAAAATTTCTGTGACTGGCCTTATTTTTGTCCCCCACCCCCCATCGCTTTGGGTTTCCCAAAAGACTTTTAAAGTAGTGTCTGAGGGCCAGGCATGGTGGCTCACGCCTGTAATCCCAGCACTTTGGGAGGCCGAGGCGGGCAGATCACGAGGTCAGGAAATAGAGACCATCCTGGCTAACACGGTGAAACCCCGTCTCTACTAAAAAAAAAAAAATACAAAAAATTGGCCAGGCGCGGTGGTGGTGCCTGTAGTCCCAGCTACTCGGGAGGCTGAGGCAGGAGAATGGCAGCAACCCAGGAGGCGGAGCTTGCAGTGAGCCGAGATAGCGCCACTGCACTCCAGCCTAGGCGACAGTGCAAGACTCCATCTCAAAAAAAATAAAAATAAAAAGAGTGTCTGAGGCTTGTAGTTCTTTCAGCTATAATCCTCTGTTTTTTATATGGAAGCCCTATTTATATGGTAGTGAGGTATAGAAGGAAAGCATCTGTAGGCTTATGTTTAGGTCTGAGTATTTAGTGGGCCTCTGCTCCTGGCCTGTGGCCTTTACAAGTACTCTCAGCTATCTGAGAAGAATCGAGGGGGCTGTCACTGGGTATTTTTCTTTCTTCACATGGGTTATGCTTTGGCAAAACCCTAATCAATTAGACTCTGGTGAAATAGCTGGCCTTGGGGGCATATTTCAAAATGGTCACTTTGTCCTTCTCCCTGCATGAAGGAAACACGAGGGGATTTTTCTCTGAGAACACGATGAAGCTGCTGGAGGTAAAATTTAAGAAAGTGTGGGCTTCTGCCAAGACTAGCCCCTTTCCTCAGATTTTTTAAACTCCCAACCTGGTCCACATTGAGTCTTCAGTTGTTCACCGATTACAGCTTAAGTGTTCCTACTGATACTGGCTTCATCTGTAGGACCCGGCCCTGGATTTCTCTGCCGTTTACATGTGATTCTCTGTACCCACCTGTCTCTCCAGTTTGGGAACAGCCATTGTTCCTATGATCTCAATTACCTGATAGATCTAAGCAGTGTTGTTGATTTTTAGTTTATCCAGCCTTTTTATTGTTATGAGAATGGGAGTGACAACTTTGAAAACCTTCTCTTGTCAGACCAGAAACTGGAAGTCTGTAATTTTTCTGTTTCAGACCCAGGAACTAATCACAGGCTACACATTTCAGTTGATATCGTTCCACTGTATTCTCCTTAATCTAGGAACAATCCAACTGAATTCAAACTTTTTAAAAAAAATGTCATTGTCATTTCAATTATAGAACTTTTACATTGATTTCATCAGATTGTTTTATTATGGAAGAGACATCCTTTGGTGATACTGAAAAATAAATTCAAGAATATATTAAGTATTTGGTGGTGATTGTTACCCAATTCAGTATTCTAAAAAATTATTGAATTATACACTTTAAATGAGTAAATTTTGCATAGTATACAAATTATATCTCAATAAGTTTATGTTTTAAAGCATGTGTTGGATATATAACTAATCTTGAGAAATTCATTTTCTGTGAAAGATACAAAACAAGTTTTTCAATTGCAGGGTTAAAGAAGTGCATTAGTATAAATAGGAGCACATTAGTACTGCTTCTTTTCACTTAAGTTTAGATTCAGTTGTGTTAGATGTTATGTTGATTTTAGTTAAATTACCTTTATCAACCCTCATGACAACTTTGTGGAGTATGTTTTATTATCTTAATGCTGTATGTGAAAAACTGAGATTTCAGGAATAATGTAATTAAGATCACATGGCTCCTAACAAGCTAGAATTTATTTAAACAATTTTTCTCTGATTATAATATTATTTGTAGCTAATGAATGCTATCACTCCCGCATTTCTACAGAGCAAGTTATCTAAGTCAGAAACCCAAGATACCTATGCATCGCCAGCCTGCTGCCCAGGCCTGTGAATGGGCCACCCCAAAGCCCCACACTGATGCTGTGCTAGAGATGGCCATTTTTTAGACCTCATGGTCAAGTCCTCCCTCAAGGACAATCATCCTTCAAAGTCAAGTAACTTTGAGGCAGTCACTAAGTAGAACTTTTAATATGTAATTGGACATAAATGTAACTTGGCATTTAATTAGAAAAAAATGTTGAGTAAACATAAAAAAGGATTTTGATAACCACCCATTCTAAGGTATTTAAAATTGTTAAAAATTATGCCGTTTCTTAACTACATAGGCCTGTGCCACGAAATTCTAATTCAAGGTTCCAGTTCAGGAAGAGCAAGCAGAATTCACCTGTGTGAAAACCCAATAAATCTGTAGTTGCTGCCTGTGGTTGTGTGTAAGGGATTGTGAGGCCAAAAGTGGTCGGTAACTGACGAACCATGTCTACCATGCTTGGTGTTGGCAGTAGCAGCACTCAGGCCCTGTGATTGCTAACCCTACTCAAAGTGAGAGCACGAATCATAAAATGTGGACAGAGATTCAATTAGATATTTTCTTGTTTGTGGCTTCCGAGTTTTGACTCATATTGTTTTATGAGCACCACAGCTCATATGATTTTGGAAAGTTATTTCCAAACAAAAAGTTGACAAACATATTTGGAAGAAATGGTGAGACAGAGCTCTTTTAGGGATAATTTATTAATCTCATAATAAACCCAGGTTGTGCTTGGAATGAGTAACACAGAGAACTTGGCAAGAATTTATAGTTCGAAGTTCTCAGTGAAATAGCTACAGGATGACATTCAAAAGGATTAAAAACAATGAGTTCAGTGAGGTCTCTAATTAACTCCTAAAAAAGACCCTGTACTAGAGAACCTAGTTAAAGCCCCATAAATGTTATTGTGGAGAAAATCAGAAGGCTTGCTTACCTCTTTGCCAGGTAGTTTAAGACTAAAACATATTTATTAATTAAAAATATTACTACATCTATTAACCTAATTAATGTATTTGTAAGCTTTAAACCAACAATTTTATATCTATATATGCAAAAACATATATGTATATCTCTATGGCATGGTCCATGAAAACTGTATTTATTAAAAGAATTGCTGTAGCATTTCATCAATCAGGCAATATCCCTGTCTAAGGGATTTAGGAAATAGCCACTGTGAAATTGACTAAGAATAGTACAGTACTTATGAAGTATAGAAAACATGTTATAATGTAGGAAACAAAATGTACATTATTCTTTATAATCAACATAGAATTCTCTACAATCTTTCAGAAAAGTGAAAACTCATGGATAATTGTTTTGCCTGTGGGACGTGAATATGAAAGGCATAAAAATTCACTTAAAATTAATTTGTGAATTGGAGCTTTTAATACTTACAAATCAAAATTGTAACTTTTTATAATTTAAAAAGGAAAATTTACAAATAACAATATATCCCAAACAGAGAGGATAGTAAATTACTTGATTATTTCAAAGCCCATTAATACTCTTGGGCCTATACAGCTGTTTTGAAAAGTATATCTTTAGTGAAATACGTGATTATTAAAAGATTTTTTTAAAAATCATGTTTAGTGCCAAAAAGATTGAAAAACTGAGGAAGGCTGGCAAGAATTGTCTGATAGGTATTTCTCAAGCAATCTGAAAATTCATTGTGACACATTCGGATCCTTAAAAGCAATGGATAGGTATTTCTCAAGCAATCTGAAAATTCATTGTGACACATTCGGATCCTTAAAAGCAATTATGTTTTATCTTAGGGTTGAAGTCTTTAGGTACAAATTTTCTGTCTGGGAGTTAGGAAAAAAAACAAACAAAAACAAAGAAACTCCACAACAACAAAACATTTATTTGTGTTAGTTTGAATATATCGGAAAATATTGCTTCATTTAGCGCTATCCATGGTGCTAGCCAGTTACTCTTTCTTCCTTCCTGAGCTATTTTGATGGACCTGCCATCATCCTGTGCTTCAGCTTGTTGGCTTCTTGGCCATCTGTTTCTGCAATTTCACTTTGCTATGTTTTGTTCATTAACATCAGGACTAACATCTGCTGATTTGATCACCATTTGTTTCCATCTCTGCTACAACTAAGACCCTGTTTAATGTGTCTTTGCTAATAATTCAGGAACCTTCTCACCTTTCTAAAACTAAATTACTGTATTTTCCTATATAAACTTCATTGTCTCTAAGAGATTTACTTATGGCTTCTTATGCAGGAAATATTTATCTGTGTATTTCATTTGTGATTCTGGAGTGGTAATGAAAATACACCATAGCTGTTCAGTCAACACTTAACACATGTGCCAGGATCAGTTGTGGGCACTGACTATATATCCATAAACATAATATATACCTCTGTGCTCAGGATCTCGTGCTCTGGTGGAGGGAGATGATGATCAGTCAATGACTCAGGTGATGTCTACTATGAATTTTCCTTAAGAATAGTAATGAAAATATGATTAAAGACTTCTTAGAGAAAAACATATTATATCTTGTGTTCACATTGGTTATTTCAGTCATTCTTGATAGGATGCCCACATGCAGAACATTGCTGTGGGTACTGAAGATAACTGTGCAAAACAAAAGCAAACGAAGTTATGCTCTCTTGGAGCTAATATTCTGACAGAGGGACATAAAAATAAACTAGTAAAAATACAAACTTTTTGTATAAATTATGTGATAAAAAAGATAAATTTGTAAAATTAAGTGCTAAAACTTGCTATGTTTTAGAAAAGGGGGCAGAGAAGTGATGAAACGAAAACACTTCAATATACGGGGGTCAGGAATAGCCTCTCAGAGAAGGCGACGTTTGAGCAGAGACCTAAAGGAAATGAGAGAAGAGAAGCAAACATCATGGGAAATGGCGAGTTCTGGACAAAGACAGACAGCTGAGCAGGAGCACCAGTGTGTTCTCAGAACAGGGAGGGAGAGCAGCAGAGTTGGGAGAGGAAGATTGATAGGAGAGGGGGGCGCAGTCGCTGTCATAGTGAGAATGTAATATTTTTACCTGGAGTGGGATGGGAAAGTATTGGAAGATTTTGTATAGAAATGTGATATAATCTGAACCTTGTTTTTAAAAGAAGATACTATGTAGAGATTAGATTAGAGGTGGAAAGGGTGGAATCAGGGGAAGCAGTTAGCAGACTTACACAGTAATCTAAGCCAGAGTCCAATCATGGCTTGGACTAAGGTGGTAGCAGTTGAAGTGGTAGGAAGAAATTAAATTATATTATGAAGATGGAGCTGACAGAAATTCATGAATGGTGTATGTGTGTGTGTGTGTGTGTGTGCACATGCATGTGTGTGTATACATAGAGAAAGACAAAGAGACAAAGACAAGGGTGTCTCTAAAATTGTTGACCTGAGAAACTGAAAAGTCACTACTGGAACCGAGTGAAAAGGGGGAGGTTTAAACATGAATAGGTTTTGGTTGGGGGATATCTAGAGTTCAGTTTTAGACAAGGATTCGACACATCTGTGAGACATTCAGTGGAGATTTTGTGATGCGCACATGGATATGTAATGTGTTTTCTGAAGTATCTCAAAGATGCTACTTGCTCCTGAGCAAGGCTTGCTGTTATTAAAAATATTTCCTGGCCGGGCGCGGTGGCTCACACCTGTAATCCCAGCACTCTGGGAGGCCGAGGCAGGCGGATCACAAGGTCAGGAGATCGAGACCACCGTGAAACCCCGTCTCTACTAAAAATACAAAAAATTAGCTGGGTGCAGTGGCAGATGCCTGTAGTCCCAGCTTCTCGGGAGGCTGAGGCAGGAGAATGGCATGAACCTGGGAGGCAGAGCTTGCAGTGAGCCGAGATCACGCCACTGCACTCCAGCCTGGGGGACAGAGTGAGACTCTGTCTCAAAAAAAAAAAAAAAAAAAAAAATTCCTAAGCCTCAGTTTTAAAGTTCTTAGAAATTTGGCAATAAAAACAATAACAGGAAGACCTACGTAACTTTGACTCATTGTTTCCCTTTCTTATTTGACTCAGAACACTCTTTTTCTTTGGGGTTCCTATGAATATTTAATCAAACATCAGTATTCCCTGGGGTACAGCTTGGATATGCTAACTTGGACTATTAATGGACAAATATTCACAACTCCAGTGTAAGATTGCTGTAGATTCAACATATGAGAAAGTTATTGAACTATTATTGTGTCATAGCTTTTCAGTAGATATTGCCAGGAAGTAGAGCAGACCATCACAAACCAGAAAGGTTTTCTTTTATTCCAGAAAAGGAAACAAAAGAAACCCAAGTTGAAAAACTTCTGCACTACTGGTATTATGGAAAATCCTCATGAATAGCTAGAAAATAATAAACAATGTCCAAAAATGATTGCACTTTTCCCAGGTAATAGTGGTTTATTAATCTTATAATAGACCTAAATAATAGTCAACTTGACATTAAAACAAACAAACAAGGATCCTTAAGTATCAAATTGAACTTACAGTGTTTTTTGCTCCAGGCAAAATTAATTTCCTAACCTTGACATTAGATTTTCATCTGTCTTCTGTGTGCATGTAGATCAGTCATTAAGAATCAGAAATGTAAACCCTGATTTTAGGTAGCAGTTGGATGTTTTCTGAACACTTGCAGATTTGGTAGGAGGGGTAAATATGGCATGGCCTAGTAAGAAGCTATTTTGATAAATTTTTTTAAGAAAATGGGAAACTGAAAGCTCACTTTATTCTACTTTTAAATACTTAAGCTGCATCAAAGTCCCACAGCTCATTCAGTTTATATTTTGGTTAATTTTTGTTGTAAACTGAATAGCAATTATTGTTCACAAATTTATGCATAGCATTTTACAGGTTGTCACTAGGAGCTGGAAAAAAGAGCCAGAGATAAAGATGAAAAACACATATTTTCAGGTTTGTTTATTACAACTGTAGACTCTTTTTTACAACAAAGAAAAAGCTATTTCCTTAGTAGATGTTCTCACACCATGAAGGACAGTACTAATGCATTAGGAATATGTCATCTATGATTAATGCTGATGATTCAGTGAAACACAGCAAGATACTGAAATAATGGGATTTTTCTGCCTTTTAGGAATGCAATCATCTTAACACATGGTTCATGGAACATTTTAATATGAGTGCTATGTTTTTTATTTTTAGTAGTTATTTAACATCATAATGTAATGAGTTCTGTATAAATAATGAAACACACATACATATAACTCTTCTTTTTCTAAACCGAAATCACATACACATATGGAAGTTCAGCCAGTTTATTTAATTAAACTAACTTAGAAATTGCCAGTGAATTGGGAACTCCCTCTATACCTTAAGCTTCCATTCAGGGTTAAACACCTTTTTGAAGATGATAAAAGTAGCCTGAGGGTCTGCTTCCAGAGGATTAGAAAAACTGTTTTCTGAAACTAATTTCTGAGATAATTTTTTGTTGCTGTTGTGCCAGAAAAGAAAAAAAACAAAAACAAAAAAAACCTTGAATTCATGACCAGGTCCTTTATATGCTCATGACAATCCATATGGTTTTATGATGTAGTTATTTTTTCACATTTTAGGTTCTTGTCTTTCCTAATCTTATAAAATCACAGAGTTTAAACCATAGTCCAAGTGAGTCTTACAAAAAATTAGATTTTTAAGAATATTTTTGCGTTTTTCTTATTGTTGATTATCCAGATTCAATGATGCTACCTGCATATAATTGTAATATTTTCATGGCTCAAGCCTGTGTCCCCAAAAATATTTCTTTTCTTAAAATTTTATGAACACATGTCTTCAGTGTAATTTAGTTGTCATGATTTGTTTTTCACTTCATGTACGTGTCTTTGGGGAATACAGATCCTACCTGCCTCCTAAAATAGGCTAGTCCTACCTAGGAGAGTATAGCATTTTATGGAAATTGATAGTTCTGATGGACTTACAAAATAATGCTGGTTAAAAATGGTTAAATAAAAATATAATAATGTAGAACTGAACATATGCCTTCTTTAAGTATTCTTAAAAATTGCAGTTGGAAGTGAGTTTCAGTAAAATATATTTTATTCACTTATACATGAACAACTTTCAAAGAAGAGTAATTTGATGCGGTCCTCCATCTTATTAAACAGATTGAAAATCAGGTACTAGATAGATTTTTTTAAAAGAGAGTTAAAAAAAATAAAACTTGATTTATCAATATTGCTTAATGTTCATGGTTACAATTGATGGTTGAATTAATAAATGGTTCTTAGAAAATTTAAGTCTACTAAAACTGATTAAATGTGCATTTTCTTCATATTTTAGTGTGAAATACGAAGAAGATGCAAAATGAAAAAACATCACAAGCCCAATCTTGGGATTTATTTACCAGGCCTTTTCTGACATCAACATATCAAGATAGTCACATTTTTTAGCACAAATTCCATAGCAGTTACTTTACCTATGTCATCTTGTTTAGTCCCCACAGCATTGGCAACAGGAAGGTGATATTATCTCTGTTATATGAATGGATAAATGAATGGGAAGGCTAAAAGAGAAGCTAAGTAAAGTATTTAAGTTACAGAAATAATAAGTGGAAAACCTGGGTTTCGAATTCAGTTCTGACTCCAAAGTATAGATGGGAAAGTGTGACCCGTGATCCCAGATCATTAGGAAACATTGTTGCCTGCGTAGCCACTAGCCCCCAATCTCTCCTCCTAGGGGAAGCCCAGCTAGTAAGGCAGTTCTATGTGCGTGTGAGCCAGGTAGACATTGGCAGGACCCATTTTTTCCAGGCCCAAGGCCTTATCTTATTTTTCGGGTAGTCGATGTCTGCCCAGAAATCCCTCAGCATGGCCCTGGATTTGAGTTTTTTGAAATATTTATTCTGTCAATACTAACTCAAGGTCACTGGTGGAAAAATATGAAGATAGGCTGTTCATATCCTAAAGATAAAGTATTCCAACTAATGGAGTAACTAAGACCAGGAAAACAATGTGAATTGCACACGCAAGATGCAATTAACTGGCCTGCTCTTTCTACCTTAGTGGACGGATCCAAGTAATAATCAAAGACATTCAAATGTTTTCTCTTTTTTTCTTGGTTTGGATTCACTACTTATTGCATTCCTATTCATAACAAGGATCTTATTTACTTTAAATATTTAAAATGAGCTTTTGATACATGGCTGAGATCTGACCAACGACTTGAGTTTCAATTGTACAGTGTTGGAAGTATTTTAATAGTAAATGAATATGATAAGTCACAAAGACAGTTCAGTATTTATTGGAACCCTTTATAATTCTGATATAAAATATAGAATTAACCTATATGCTATAGGTTAATTCCTTTGTCAGGAATCCTGAATGCTTTATCAGGAATACTGAGTGCTGATTTGGAGAGATACAAGGGTACAAATGATCTGGGTAATAAGCAGCTGCACAAACGTTTTTTTATAGCCTAACATGTTAATTCTGAAAGCCTCTTTACCAGTTCATTTATTTATAACTCCAAAGAGACAATACACAAACAGCCATTCATATCAACTGCTGGCAGTACTCAATTGATATGCTTTTGTTCGCACATCTGGGTAGATTGTTTCCATGAGAACTTTTAAGTAGAAAGTTCATGCATAAAGGAGCTTCTGTATAGCATTAATGTATCCAAGCTTTTCATGTAGACCTTGTCTCTTAGGAAATATGGGTTTGTATAGGAAAACATTTTTTCCGGTTTTTTCATCTGTTTGCTGGAAGCCTAACTTGGATAAAATGATGCAGAGCCTTTAGAGCTTTCTTCATATTTATGCAAGATAAAATGTTTAAGTCAGATAATAAATAAGGTTTTATGTTGTTTGGTTTTTCTTTCTCCAGTACAGAGAGGTCAACTATCTTCATAGGGTACTTCAGGCAAAATGAGGATAGGGCTTTTTGTCTTTATAACCCAGTTCCTTACGCTTTTGTGAAACCCAGCATGCCTAGCTACCTAATATTTAAAATGCAAATTTGCACTTTCAGATAGCGGATGAATTGTTGTGATCTATTTTATAAAGAATATCCTACAAGTTAGACATTCGTATAAAAGATGTTGCCTTTTAATGTATCACTCTTAGGGTGGCAGAGTGTGCAACACCTTTATTCTAGAATATGGCAGTATTCAAAGCTTTGCTGGAAATTCTCTTTTGTAGTTCTTACTCTGCAGCATTTTAAATACTTTTCATAGTGTCAAACCTTAACATTTTGAGAAACATAATGAGAAACAACAAACCTTAACATCTGAGAAAGAATTTTTGCAAACAATCAAATACTTTTAGATCTAAACCTGCTGCGTAAAATAGAAAAGCATAATTTAAAACCATGTATTAATTAGAAATATATATTTAGCATGTTCTGTAACCGTGATGGAGCAATTTACATCAAACAAGCTTTGGAATGAGAAGAATTAGTCTAGTCTTTTTATACTTGTTGTTCCACCATAATTGTTACTAGCATCACTTCTTAAAATGGTTCTCTTTGATTGTCAAATCTTATGGTCACCCTACTAACGGTGAAATTAGAGAAAAGCATTGGTCCACTCATTTTTCACTCAGTCATTACTCTGGACATTAACTAGGCTACATCATTTATTTTCCCCTGAGGTCCACCCCGTAGGCAGTATACATGTCCCTGGTAGCTAAGCCTATGGAACTTGGGGTGGTCTCCTTCAAAGGCTGACTTTGCTAAATTGGCCTAATATCTTCCACTAGCTTGTCTCTTGCTGTTCATCCTTAGCTAAAGGTGGAGCTGATTTGTTTCATCTCTGCCCTTCTCAGTTTCTGTTTCACCAGGAGTCTGAAGAGTGTGTTTTTCTTTCATGGAGCCTTCCTAATCTTCAACAGACCCCTGAAGACCCCAATTTGAACTAAGCTGGAGAATCAATGGTTTATATTGCCTCTTCCCACCCTAGTATAATTTTGAGAGTTTGTTGTTGTTGTTGTTGTTTAATTACGGCCACTTTCTGTCCTGTGGGTTTCATCTTCTGATCTTTCTCAAACCTGCAGCCCTAACAGTGCTGGCTTGCTTTACTGGCATGTTGGTTAGACCCCACCTAACTTTTCCATGTCTACCACATGTTGTCTTAGTCTATGTGGGCTGCTATAACAAAATACCCCAGACTGGACAGCTTGTAAACAACAATTTATTTCTCACTGCCCTGGAGGCTGGGAAGTTTAAGATCGAGGTGCTGGCAGATTTGGTAGTTCATTAAAGCCCGTTTCCTGGTTCATAGATGGCACTTTCTAGCTGTGTCCTCACGTGGTGGAAGGGGCAAGGCAGTTTACTGGGGTCTCTTTTATTTTTTTGAGACAGAGTCTAACTCTGTTGCCCAGGCTGGAGTGCAATGGTGCAATCTTGGCTCAATGCAACCTCTGCCTCCCGGGTTCAAGCGATTCTTCTGTCTCAGCCTCCCAAGTAACTGGGATTACAGGTGCATGCCACCATGCCCAGCTCTTTTTTTTTTTTTTTTTTTGTATTTTAGTAGAAATGGGGTTTCACCATGTTGCCCAGGCTGGTCTTGAACTCCTGAACTCAGGTAATCCACCCACCTTGGCCTCCCAAAGTGTTAGATTACACGCTTGAGCCACCATACCCAGCCCCTGGGGCCTCTGTTATAACAGTATTAATTCCACTGATGAGGGTGGAATCACCTCTCAACGACTCTACCTCCTAATACTATCACATTGGTGATTTGATTTCAACATAGGAATTTGGGGTAGACATAAACAACTCAGACCATAACACATGGCTTGGATATATTTGTTCCAAAAATCTATTCCTTCTGCATTCTGTCCTGTGCTGTGAAATGTAGATGTAACATTAGGAGTTATGCTTTAATGTGTTAACCCTCCCTGATGGCTTGTTGGCACTTGGTAAGGGAAAGATGGTTTTCTGTAGAAGATGCCTTGACCCACTGTAGTAAATGTATTGGAATATTGCGGAACCCATAAGAGATGTTTTCAAGGAGGCAGCTGCCTCTTCAAAGACCTTGAAAATTTTAAACAAATATAAATCCACACACTGAAATTTTGTCGTTACCAACTTCTCTCTAATGGAAAATCTATCAAAATTATTATAATGTTCTAGTTTAAATATTGTCTTTGTTTCATTTACAGTAGACTTCTTTTATGTTATTTCTCTACATATATGCAAAGACTAAAAAACACTCTTATAATTGAAAACCTTAGAATGCTTCCTAGCCCTGTTTTTTTGACATTTTCCTGTAATAAATAATATTATAAAACTAACCACTGAATCCATGTAAAGTCCAAATAAAAAGACTAGCCTTTATCTGTAATTTTTATGTAGGTAACTTAAATTATTAGAACAAGTTACCTCATCATTTTGCAATTTTACTTAATTAAATTAGACTTCATTGCACATTTATCTGTTTATGAAATAGCAGGGTGTTTTATCTACTACAGAATGCCAGAAGTAATGAGATGGCTTACTTGTAGATAATTAATCCTTTCATTCTTTATAAATAGTAGCAATAACAGCATGAGTCTTGGCATTTCTAGGTAGTAAAAAGTGCTTAAAAATGGTATTGGTTGCCTCACTACTGAGAGTGGGCAGCTGTTTTCCTTGCAGCAAATAATTTAATGTTGACTGGCAATTTAGATGGGAATCTAGTGTTTGCATTTCTGATGCCTTATCTGGTTCTACTTTGCCCTTTGCTTATGGTAAATGGCTCTGTATTGTCATCAAAGTGAATGTCTACATTGTGCCTGGTTTTCTTGTCATTTTGTTTTCCTCGGTAATCAGTTCTATGTAAAGCTGTTTTGTTTTTGTTTTTGCTTTTGCTTTTGTTTTTCCATGGAGTGTACTAACTTTGATTATATGATAGAAATGAGAGAGACCATCCCCTTTTGCCTTCAACTTATTTAGTATTTGTCTTTATCTGCTGCATTTTAAAATACCTTCTTTCTGTTTCAACTTCAGTCCTTTACCATCCTATCCCAGCTTCTATAAGGTTGTGCATTGGAAAAACAAGCAAATAAACAACACCTCAGGTTTGGGAATGATGGGGACCTGATGTAAATCATGGCGCCCAGGGGAAGTTATTTGAACTCTCTGTTCCTTGGTTTTCTCTTCTGTAAAACAGGGCCAATAACAAGGCCTATTTTGAAGTTTGTTAAGAGAAATTCAGTGAGATAAAGGAAGTAAAACATCTGTTCCTTTCTCCTTTGTGGGAGCAATGAAAAGGGCAAATGTCAGTAAACAGCCATAGTAAATGTCAGTCCCATTTATTTGTTTACTTACGAAATGTGTATCATACTTGATATTGTTCTAAGCACTTTACATGTATCAGCCTATTTAATTTTCGTAACTGCCCCAAGAATTAGGTCCTACTCATTTCTCCATTTTTATGCTTGTGAAAATGGAACCACCAAACAGTGCAGCGTCTTGCTGAAGGCCGCATCGTTGCCCAGGTGGGATGGGAGCCAGGAGGTCTGACTCTGGAGCTCATGCCTCCAACCACACCACAACCCCTCCTTGCTGGACTTGCACTCTCTTTATTCCCTGCTTAGGGAAAGGGTTTAAGGTGACAAGCTCTCTTGTCTGATTCGCCCATGGCTGCTTTCTTGGCTACTACTCCTTTCCTTTGGCCCTCAGCTTTGGAATTCCGTCACATCATGGCCATTTCTCCAGGAAAGTCTCTGTCACTTTGTGGCAGGTGTGGTGTGTGATATGTAGCAAAAGCTGGCCTTTGCAGAGCTGGGGAAAATGAATTCTCCTCTTCCAGGGAGGGCTTATCCATTAGAGGTACTGTCATTCTTCTGGAATCACTGTACCCCTTGGTGGCCTGATAAGAGGTAATTTATTCATTTCAATAGAGATACTCTGAAAGTAGAACTGGCATTTACTAGAATTATCATTGTTTCCAAAAATGCTTAACAAATTTAAGTGAGGTTATCAGCATAGTAATATTGGAGATATATCCCTAGTCTGGTTTTGTACTTATCCTATTTTAATGCTTAGAAAATCCATTTGGTATTTAATTTAAAAGCCATCTCTTTGTTTTCACCACAACAAATGACCTCATTTTTTAGAAAAATATCATTTGCTTTGGCTTTTTAAAAGCATTGGCAAAAAATGTCTTTGATAACAGTGTTTTTTGGATGCTATTTAGTGACCCTTCTGGCTCCATGCGGTTATGATTAAAATCAGAATCTAGGATGAGATGTCAGGTCTGTTATGCAGATTAGGCAGAGACAATTAAAGAGTGTGATTATAGCAGGCTAGAAATGTCAAGAAAATGCCACATCAAATATCACCATTCTGCACATATTATAGATAAGTGAAAAACTTCATTAGCAAGACAAGGACAGCTAGGAAATTTTGCTTTGAAAATGCAACTCCATTAAAAGAGAATATTTGTCTGCTGCATCTGGAAGGTTTCACTAAACAGAATAATTTAAAACCACAAAAAAGCACCCGATTTTTGTTAACCTGTTTAAATCTCCCTGTTTTGGAAGAGAGATGAGTGGAGTTAATCACAGAGTCCTAGAAAGATGAACCAATTATTGCAGAAGCTGGCTTGGCTGATTTTTCTCTCAAATGGAAATTTTAGTTCACTAGCATTTTCTTTCCTGTTGGGAAAATTATATGCTAGTTTTGTGTGTGTGTGTGTGTGTGTGTGTGTGTGTTTTACATTGAGAAATGGCTGCTTTACATTACTGAAGTTCACAGTTAGCTGATATTTAACTGATCTTATGATTTAGTAAGCATGTAAGTTAAAACCCAAATTCAGATATACTCATGTAAAATGGGAGTTTATTGGCACACATTAAGGTAGAGTCCAATGAAGATTCAGTGGTTCTAAGATGATACCAGGGAACATTTTTTGTTTTTGTTTGTTTTTCATTTTTGCCAATCTGCCGTCTGTGCTGTTGGCTGCATCCCAGGGATCGCTCGGTTTCCATGTGCGAGATTGCTGCCAAGAGTTCCTGGGGTCATCTGCTCTCTTGTCCAGCTCAGAGACACTATCCTATTAAAAACATAAAAAGAAAGAAAGCAAAGAAGGAAGAAGGAGGAGTAGAGAGGAAAATGCTGGGCCTTTTCTCTGACTGGGTCATCTTAGGCCATTTGACTACCATGGCCAGGAAATTCTATGGCACAATTGGTTTAGGTTCAGATAAGAAGTCCACCCTTGAGCCCTTAAACCAATTTGGGATCAATCTGCCCATCTTTATAGCTGCTTCACGATGTGGGAGAAGTAGATGATGATCAGGAAACAGTCATTTGTTTTTTTCACTGCAACTCAGAAATGGCTATGTTTCAGAAAAGTCCAGTATATTCATAAACAGTACTTTCCTGTTTAGGAATCTCATATATGATGTAGAAGTCAGGATTCTGGTTAACTTTAGGGAGGAGGGGAGTAGTGCCTGGATCCTGGCATGAGGGATTCTCATGTGTGTTGTTAAAGTTCTACTCCTTGATCTGATTGGTAGTTACGGGGATGTGTTCACTTTCTGCAAATTCTTGTATCTATCTATTCATGATTTACATACCTGTGTGTGTTAATTATGCTTCTATAAAGAAACTGCATGTAAAACTTAACTGACAATAGGAAAGTTTCTAAAGTTATTTGTGTACAGTAATTTACATGGATTGTAGTGATAGTATCCAAGGTTCTCAAGCTATGCACTGAGGCACTGCAGGGTACCACAGCAAACTCATAATGACACCATGGGCTACTTTAGAATTCTGAAGGAAACACAGCACTATGCGATATCTGCTGGTCATTGTGTAAACTGCCAAGTTGGGGTAGTTTACAGCTTTTATATAAGATCATGCTATCTTCCTTTCAATGATATCCTAACTTTACTAATATATTTTTGTTGTTGCCATTCTTGGCAATTGCTGTGATAAAAACCAAGTGCTGAATGAAAAATCAGTGAGGAAAGGGAAATAAGGGTGATGGCACAATGTCCAATCTGATTCTAAGATTTAAGAAGTTGTGCAGATAGACATCGCAGACTACTAGGGTGGGGAAGGAAGAAGCCGGGTGTGAGTGGAAAAACAATCTACTAGGTGCTGGTTCACTACTTGGGTACAATATGCCCATATAACAAACGTGCACACACCCCCTTCTATCTAAAATAAAGGTTGATTTTTTTAAAAAGTCAGTTGTACAGCACCTAATAGGAGCACACGGCCCATTTGTAATTATGGTTATTGAAGAATAAAACAAAAATATCATAGTATTCTTTTCAATCGGCTACTAAGTTGCTAGAACATCAATGCTTATTAAATTGCTTAAACAGAACTTATTAATAAGTGTTACTATTTTATATTCCTTCTGAAATACAAAGCAGATAAGGTATAGAGAAAAAACTGAGACATTAATAGTGCTATGAATTGAGAAACTTTGGGAATCACTGGATTATACTATTTTGGGACTGATCAATTACCTTTCACTGAGGACTGAACAATCAGGTCAACACATTAATGAACTAAAAAAAAATCAATGACATATTGTATAATTCTCTGCTTTCTAAAGCAGAGCACATTTAATAAATGAAACATTTTCATTATAACCCAGGCTCATGGTTCTGAACACCAGTGATCACCTTGGACTTCAATGCAGGCAAATGCTTAAAGTTCCAAATGCTTCCCACAGAACCAGGCCGTGGTTGGCAGGCCCTGTGGCCCTCATGTGGCTTTGTGTGGCTATTGACATCAATATATTTTAGGCTAATATTTTCTACTTTGTCTAAGTGGATTTTGTTTTCTCCTGTCACAAAAACAGGATACAGTCATGGAAGGGTCATGGGCTTTAGAAAACCTGCATTAGAATTCTGGTTTTCACACCAGCTTTTTTAAAATTTTAGTAAGTTCCATCTCCAAATCTCAGCATCTTTACTGTAAAAAAAAGAGGCCAAAAAGGCCTATGTTTCAGCAGGAACGACGTTGCAAGAAACCTGGCAGGTGATAGACATTTAAAACCCTGTCAATACAATTTTTTTTTTTTTGGGGGGACTGAGTATCGCTCTTTTGCCCAGGCTGGAGTGCAGTGGCGCGATCTCCGCTCACTGCAAGCCGTGCCACTGCAAGCTCCTGGGTTCACGCCATTCTCCTGCCTCAGCCTCCCGAGAAACTGGGACTACAGGCGCCCTCCACCACGCCCGGCTAATTTTTTTGTATTTTTAGTTGAGATGGGGTTTCACCGTGTTAGCCAGGATGGTCTCTATCTCCTGACCTTGTGATTCGCCCGCCTGGGCCTCCCAAAGTGCTAGGATTACAGGCGTGAGCCACCGCGCCTGGCCAATACAAATATTTTTGATGTAACTCATCTGTGCTCAAGCCCATGGAGGCTAAAACCATGATTAAGACACAGCCCTGTGTTTAAGAAACTAAACCATGTAACGGAGGGAGTCGCGATGTCATGAAGGAATGAGGCAGGAAGTGGAGGATGGTGTCCTGAAGGTTTGAGAGTGATGAGAAGAAGGAGGAACACAGAATGCCTTCTGGGTGAAGAGAATGGAGAACGTGTTTTGGAGAAGGTGGTGGTCATGGTAGGGAGTGAGGCATGAGCAAATTTCACCAGGTGAAGGTGGATCTGAAGGTACTGAAGTGAGGAGTCGAGGGGGTTAGTGCTGGCTCCCGCTGGAGCCTGCAGCCAGGCCTGTGGGGTCACAGCATAAGGTAGGAGGTGAAAAGAGTACCGTGAGAAGAGGCTGGAAACACAGCTGGGGCACAGGAGGCTGGAGTTCGGGCTTCCGTCTGTAGTTGAGGGTTCTGAGCAGTACCAGGGAAGGTGTCGGTCATCTTGGAACGTGAACACCCAGACAGGGCATTCAGGAAGCCAGGGCCACCTCAATCAATGCATCCTTTCATCTTCTCTCATCCTTTTTGCTTATTATTTTACTCTTCCCACCCGGCTCCCCTGCCTCTCCGAGCCTCTGGTCTTTAGGCATATTTCTGGGACGCATCTGTATTTCTCAGCTTCTACCTCAAGACATTTGGCTTCTTTACCCATGACATCATGCTTAGTGAGAAATCTCTTATTTCTGATCTGGGCCTGGACATACTTTCATTCAACAAGAATTTGTTGGATATCTGTGTGTTACATTATGTGGGAATTTGATTTTGCATATTATCCAAAGAAAAATTCTTTTTGTACTACCTGCAGTTCACCAGTTTTTTTCCACTGTCCATGAGATTGTTTTTTAACTGGTTTATCAGAAAGCCTCGTATGACCAGGGCTGTCAGAGCGGCCCCGCAAGCTCAGTGCATTACTTCAAGAGGGATCATTCCTGTAGTATGTGATGGGGACAGTGGCCCCTGGAGTTGTGCAATGTGTTTGCTCTGTCAGAGAGCAGAGATACATTGTATTAGGGTAATTATATTTAAAATATTGTTATGCTGCATTGTAACTGAGTATAGGAATTTTCAGTCATGAAAGCTAGTTTATATTAATATAAACTAGTCATATAGCTAGTTTACATTAATATAAACTAGTCATATAGCTAGTTTACATTAATATAAACTAGTCATATAGCTAGTTTGAATGTTTTGCGTGTTTTATGACAAACTAATATGAGAGGTATGCTGCATAGTCATGGTCCTGGGGAGCCCCAGGTCTGCCACTTATTAGCTGTGTGACCTTGAACAAGTTACTTAATGTCTCTGAGCCTCAGCATCCTCATCTGCAAGATGAAGAAAATGCTATGAAACTCTGAGAGTTCATGCAAAGATTAGCAACCATAGATGAGTTATAAAAGTGTGACTGTAAGAGGATCTTCAAATGGTAACAATTTAAACTTTACAAGGACTGACTTATTTCTGTATTCCCTATTTCTAGATATGGACTTACTCTTTCTTGACTGAGTAGTAGAGGCTAACACAAGTCAAAATGGATGAATAGGATACATATAATTTATTAACCAGATTTTAGGGTTGTCAATAATACATCATTCAAAGATTGCAATGAATTATATTGCATGAAATATTTGCATTCTAATAAGTAAAACATCAGACCTTTAAAGGAACATCTAAGGAAGCAGATATAATAGTGACTAGCAAATAAACTGAACAACATCAAATTGGGATTTCTTTATTGTGATGGTTAATACTGAGTGTCAACTTGATTGGATTGGAAGATACAAAGTATTGATCCTGCGTGTGTCTGTGAGGGTGTTGCCAAAGGAGATTACCATTTGAGTCAGTGGGCTGGGAAAGGCAGACCCGCCCTTAATCTGGGTGGGCACCATCTCATCAGCTGCCAGTGCGGCTAGAATATAAGCAGGCAGAAAAATGTGAAACGAGAGACTGGCCTAGCCTCCCAGCCTACATCTTTCTCCTATGCTGGATGGTTCCTGCCCTCAAACATTGGACTCCAATTTCTTCAGTTTGGGGGCTTGGACTGGCTCTCCTTGCTCCTCAGCCTGCAGTTGGCCTATTTTGGGATCTTGTGATCGTGTGAATTAATTCTTAATAAACTCCCCTTTATATATATTTTATATATATATATAATATATATATAGACTCGAAGACAGTAAAACACGAAAGTTATTTTCCACTATAAAGTGCTGCCCCTTACAAAATCAAGTTAGTAATAACACAGTGCAGCCAATACATAAATGTTTGAAATTTCACACATGTGTATTCTATATGGCAGGGCCTGGGCCATGTTTCCCACCACTGCCCTTGCCATGGAGAGATCCAAATGGGAGCTCAATGCTTAGGAACACAAGGAGGAGGAGCCAGGAACACTGGGGGAATAACACAAAAGCTATATATATATATACACACACACACACACACACACACATATCTATATATAGATATATATAGAGGGATATCTATATATCTATATCTATCTATATTCAATTACTTCTGTCCCTCTAGAGAACATTGACTAATACATTCATTCAGTGTAAAAGGGAAAGTAAAATAATTACTGTGACAAAGGAGAATATCTCCAAGCCAACCTGCATTATTTCATAAAATATTTATCTTTATACATGATGTTCAAGTTTTCCTTTGAAAGAATGGATATATTTTATTTAAAGGTATTAGCAGGTTTCCATGACTACGACCTCTGGAGGAAGGGGATAACTTTTTTTAAACCTTCCTGT
This sequence comes from Theropithecus gelada, assembly GCF_003255815.1. Taxonomy (NCBI): domain Eukaryota; kingdom Metazoa; phylum Chordata; class Mammalia; order Primates; family Cercopithecidae; genus Theropithecus; species Theropithecus gelada. Next base: position 41,020,412 of record NC_037685.1, on the reverse strand, counting down.
GTACTACTCAGTTCCAATTATGTACCAAACCAGCTGGTTCAATGCATTCTCAAGAACTTTAAACATAGCAATAAAGGAAAAAGAAAATGAAGCGCACTTTGTGATGTGCTGTCAGCTACAGACAGCTATGAGAAAAGTGAAGGGAGTTTTCTTCTTTTTAAGTGAAGGAGGCTGTGGTACTCAGTGGGTGTTTGTCCAATCCACCGAGCAAGTCAACAATATTTCTGCAAACAAATCTCAGACCTTCTGTTTATCACTTTCTTCATCAAGCTTATCTCTTTCCATAAAATCAGCTCTTTCTCATTGCAACTGAAGCTCTCCCCCAGCAAAGGAAAATCCCTATGCATTAAATTCTTGGGTTTGGCTTACCTGAACAAAGTAAAATAAAATACATCCTTAAAAGAAAGTATTTACCAATAAGATTGCAATGAGCCATGAGGGTGAAAGGAGCATCTTTTTCTCTTTATCTGAAAGTGAGAAAAGAAAAACCTGGAGGCAATGATCTCTCAGGCCACTTGCACTTCCAAATATTTTGAAATTAGAGAAAATTGGAAACAGGGAATATCTGCAGGTGAGTCAATAACAATGTGTTTTTCAGATTCAACTTTCCTTATGCCAAAATATGGTAGCCTCAGGCAAAATTGTCTATGACATCAGGCGCCAATCCTCACGTAACTACAAAAGTGAGACCTTTGTATTTATTTTAATATTTTCATGTGGCTGCTTTGAAACACTCTGAGTCAGGTAGTTATTCATTGTGCCTCATGAGAATCTGCTGTGGTACCAGCAACCTCTCTCAGCACTGGGCTCGCAGGTGAGACAGGATGGGAATGAGCTATGTGCTGTCCTCACTAAAGCACAAACAGAGCGCCCCGGAAAGCACGACCGTATTTATTTAAAGCATGTGATCTTTCGTTCCTCTGCCATTGTACTGAGTCTGATTCATCTGGGACTCGTGCTGGAAACTTAAAATCACATTGGTAGAGGGGCGGAAACATTTGTTTAATTCAATGTATTCCCAGTATATGTTTAAGTCATTCCCCCAGTGTTCCTGGCTCCTCCCACTTGTGTTCCTAAGCATTGTGCTCCCATTTGGATCTCTCCATGGCAAGTGCAGTGGTGGGAAACATGGCCCAGGCCCTGCCATATAGAATACACATGTGTGAAATTTCAAACATTTATGTATTGGCTGCACTGTGTTATTACTAACTTGATTTTGTAAGGGACAGCAACTTTATAGTGGAAAATAACTTTCATGTTTTACTGTCTTAGAGTCGAATACCAACTCTGACACATCTTAGGTGGTCCAAGTGGTTTATTTCTCTGGGTCTTATTTCTCTTATCTGTGAAATGGAGTGATAATAACTACTTCAAAGTTCTATGCTGAGGCTGGGTGTGGTGGCTGAAGCCTATACTCCCAGTATATTGGGAGGCTGAAAAGGGTGGATCACCTGAACTCAGGGGTTCAAGACCAGCCTAGATGACATGGCAAACTCCCATCTTTACCAAAAGTACAAAAAATTAGCCAGGCATGGTGGTGCTTGCCTGTAGTCCCAGCTACTCGGCAGGTAAGCTGAGGCGGGAGGACTGCTCGAGCCTGGGAGGCGGAGGTTGCAGTGAGCCGAGATCATGTCAGTGCACTCCAGCCTGGGCGGCAGAGTAAGACCCATTTCAAAAAAAAGAAAAAAGTTCTATGCTGAGACCTTGAAGAGATAATTTATATATCTGGTACATAATACACATTCAATAAATGAGCTCTCTTCCCCACTTTTTCCCTGAGACAACTTGTGTTCTTCAAACTTAGAAGTGTTATATAGCTTTAAAAACACTGAACAGAATTAAAACTTAATTTTGCATACAGAAATTTCTGTATCTCCTATTAAGTAACTGGAAACATCACTGCAAAAACCTATAAAATCAATATTTTGTTATTTTCTTATCTATCTAGGATCTATAGGGGTGAAGGGAACTTTCCACCCATCCTCTGAAGGTTTGATCTCTGTAATAAACTTGGTAACTTGATAGTAGAGAGATTAACAGAAGAAACAGCATACAAATTATTATGTGCATATGCATAGGAGCCCCCAAAAATATGAGACTCAAAGAAGGGCCAGATGGTTGACTCTTAAATACCATTTTGAGCTACAGAGAGAAATAGGGGCTTCAAGCCTCCTGGAGGGTGGTGGCGACAGGCTATGGGAGGGTTGGTGGAGGAAATGCACTATGAACGAAAGTTGTCTTATTACACAGACAAAGTCTCTTAGGCAGCAGAATAGACGAAATAGAAGAATAGATGAAAAGTCTGTCTGCATGTAGTGTTTTGAGTGGGGAGGTCTTTAATATGCTCTCCTGCACCTTCTCTGGTTAATTTAGATTCCAAGGAAGCGGTTTAGAGCAAATGCAATTTTTCTTCTAGTGGAACTTTCCTTATGATCAGACAGGGAAACTCCAAAGAAATGCCCTTCCTGTGCTTTAGGAGAGGCAGAGGGACAAAAGACACAGGACAGAAGAAGGTCAAAGCAACCTTGATTCTAAGTCTTCTTTGGTTGAAAGTACTCAGCATGTCAAAGAGGCAGGCCTTGGGGTATTGTCTTCTGAGGGAAGCAGATCCCAGGATCTGAATATTTGATTAATCTGCAATCCTGGAAAGTCACTCAGGGGATCCTCTAGACAGAACAAATTACAAGAGAATCTCAAAAATGTTTTTGGTTGAAGGAACCACATGTAAAGTACAAAATATATTACGTAGAAGGCCAATTAATTTTAAACCCATACTGGGAATACATTGAATTGAAGAAATGTTTCCTGTTGGGAGTTCAAAGATCTGCATACAAGGTCTAGATCTCCCATGCACTGTCTCTGTGAAGAACTGAAAAATATGTAGCCTCTCTGAGCCTCAGTCCCCTCATCTTCAAAATATGACACTTAAGTGGGGTCTCCCACACTTGATAACCAATGGAGTGAATGAGCAAAAGCTGCCACACTATTATTCATTTTGAATAAAAGACAATCAAGAGAGATTAAGAGATTGCTATAAGACAGATGACAATAAAGCCAGAAGAGAAAGCATCCAAAACGTTCTGACCCAGAAACTACCAACGTTTGCTACTGGCATGAATCATTAAAAGAAATGATCACTCAGTTTTTGCACTTTAAAGGCACTCATGGTCAGGATATGGGGTGTTTTGTGGACTAGAACAATAGAGCAACCTCCACCCAACCCCTCCTTTCACCCCAGTCATCATGACTCAGGGCCTCATCAAATAAAAATTCCTTTTTTCTAATTGGATGCCACTTTTCTACTCTAGGCAGCAAATTTTTCATATAAAATGTAACATAAGCCAAAATTTAAAATTGGTAGAAATATGCAAACTTTGAGTTCAATTTAAGGTGAAAGATAGTCTTACAAGCAGTCATGTGGACATAGTGTGTGCAGTGATAATAAGAAATGAGGAGGGCGACCACAAGGCTATCGAATAGGGTTTCACAAATGACTCATTAGACCCCTGTTCCTTCACCCAATTGAAATATAGTGTTTAGAAGGCATCAGGAAACTTCAAAGGCAGGAGTATTTTGGCTTTGCCAATGACTAACAGCCAGAAACACTAGACTATACCATTTCTTATCCTTCAATCCAGGGTCACAAGGCCAGATGAAATTGTTTATTTGGTAACTTACCCACCCCTGATAAGTGACAACTATGAGCTAAGTGCTGGCACAGGTAGTTATGAAGCCCTAGGCAGTCCACCCCTTCACAAAGGTGGATCTATGCATGACTCCAAGACGTGGAACCCACTGGCCAGATGAGTTCTATGCCAGCTGCAGGCTCTAGGCACGCCCTTCTCTGCTGTCCATACCAAGGAATTGTGGATGGAAAGCCACCTGGTGATAAAAACCCATCTTCCCGAAATTACCCTCCCTGCTTCCAAACTGCCAGCTTTTTTCAACTCAAACAATGCCCAGACTGAAAAAAAAAAAAAAAAAAAAAAAAAAGGCTGTTGATGGAATGCATGATTACAGAACAAATGAAAAGTGAGTTAAGAGTTGTAAGGGAACAAACACAGTCTGGCAGCTGTATGCTCTCACACTTTTGTGGCTGTGACTTTTGTAGTTGAGGTATTCTTAAATATAAAATACAGGAAATATTAAGCTGTATTTTTTAATGTGTTCAGTAGCTGTTAAAATACCATTTTGTACATCCAACAGTTAAAATATTTTGTTACTGTTTGGTATCTTGCAAAAAAATACTTTTTAGACTTCTTGTCAGGCTTATGACATGCTTAATGAATTAGGCATAGCCATTACATAACAATTTCACCTTTATGCATTTATATGAATTTATCTTCATTTCTGAGACAAGATTTATCGACTTATAACTGCACTTTCACTCATTTGAGTAACAGAGGTTGGTTGTAGAATGTAATCAATTGCAGATTCCCCTCCAAGTCATCAATCATGCTAATAAAATGAAGACAATCATTTAAAAAATTATTTTCAAGTGTTAGCAGAGAGCTACAAATTTACAACATGACCATTGACCCAGTGACTCATCTCCATTACAGTTATGGGTGAACTTGCAATTTGGAAATAGAAAATGTTATCTGTGTTACCAGCATGTCCAAGCCATCACCCCATTTTATCCTGGGAGTATTCATGTATCAGATTTTCCTCCTTCTGATTAGGCAGCAGGAATTTATTGGGTGTTTAATGTGTCTAAGCCATGCAATAGGTTTTGTAGAGGATTCAATAGAGGTTAAAAAGACATCAAGAGCAAAGACATGCTCTCTGCCCCCTTTTTATGCATTTGTGTTTTACCACCTCCAGGAGACTGCCCAAAGACTCTTCAGTATCATGGAGTTGGTAAAGCACAGATGCATGAAAAGTTCAATGTGTAAGGTATCTAAAGAAGCACCTTGATTAGAGGAATTGATGAGAGGAGAACATTTAAAAACAGATGTGCTTACTTATGCCTTCCAGTGCTTCCATTGTTTTTCCTGCATTTTGCTTGTGTTATTCATTAGAAGGAATTAGAGGTTCCTCCCACACAACATAAATGTTCTCACTGCATGACCTTGAAATAATCATGCTTTGCTTATACTGCAGAAACTGATATTGGTACACATTTAGCTCAACAATTTTAACTTTACCACAATCAGAAGGAAAACATTATGAAAGCAGTCAAGTAAATATAGAACAGTGGTTCTCTTACTGTATACAAGGATTATCTATCTGAGATTAGTTTAAAAATGACTTTAGACATTCTGACTCCATAGAATATCCCACCCTCAGACATTCTTATTCAACAGAAGAGGTCACTTTGATTCAGTAGGTTTGGGATGAGCCCTGAAAAATCTGAATTTTAAGGTTCATTCTAAGTGACTGAGATGCAGGAAACCCAAAACCATCCTCTGAGATGTTGTGCTACAGAACCTAATGAATGTCACAGAGATGCTAGCTTCGTGCTGTTTTTCAAAGAGCTGAACATAATAGCATTATGTCAGTCCTGGCTGTTCTTATTAAAAAACTTGGTTTAGGTAACTGCTGATATTAGTTTAAACTGACAGACCAAATTCTTACATTCGTAGAGTAATATTCTTTGGCATTCCTTTAAGTTTCTTTCATTATATGAGCCAGAGTCCAGCTACACTTTGCCAAACAATAACGAACTGTCTCATGATCCTTCTGTCTTCTGTCTTTCTAGGTCATCCCTAAGAAAGCATCAACAACTGAGTGGTTTAAACACAATGAGTTATTCTCTAACAGTTCTGTAATCTAAGTCCAAAATCAAGGTTTCTGCAGAACTGTGCTCCCTCCAGAGCCTGTGTTTGCCTCTTCCTAGTTTCTGCAAGTGGCCATTAGTCTTTGGCAATCCTTGACATTCTTTGTCTCATAAATCATCACCCCAATTTCTGCCTTCGTCTTCGCATAGTGTTCTTTTTGCATAAGTGTTTTTCTCTGTGTCTAAATTCCCCATTTTTATAAGAACACCAGTTATATGGCAATAGAGCCCACCCTAATGACCTCATTTCAACCTAGTTACCTTTGTGAAGAACCTGTTTTCAAATAAGCGTACAGTCTAAGATGATGGAGTTTCAAACTTCAACTTATTTTTTAGGGAGTGGGCACAATTCAATCCAGAACATTTTCCTTCCCCTTAATTCTGTTGTTGGATATATTTAAGCACTCAGGAAAAGTTAGGTAGCAGGAATAGAAAAGTTGATTGTGGTTTGTTGACTGTGATGTGTGGCTACATCTGGCTGACTTCTTATAAAAGCATAAAATTACCAATTATTTTTTCTTTATGGAGTAACACTTTTTAGTTGTGCCCATGAAAAATGTTTGGACTGGACTGTGTTAAATGAAGGGAACTTGCTGTAACCTCATCCTGGGGTTAAGTCAGTTCCTTAAAATTGATTGCCTTGTATTTTTAGTATTCTTTTTTCTCTACTTAAAGTAAATTGGCTGCTTCTTATCCATCTTTTTTTCTTTAGGTTTTTGGTTTTTTCTTTCATGTTGCTTAAAAAAAAGACTAACACAAAATCCTTTTTAAGATCTCACATTCATCCTAACATTAGATACTGGAAAACATTTTATTCTCTCCTTAAGTATTTAGATTAAAATAAAATTTGCCAAATTGTCAAGACTTAAAGGCAGAGCCTCTGATGATTCTCTCAGTTGTTCTTAATCACTTAGTTATTAAAAATTTTAAAATAAAATCCAAGTCAGAAAGTTAAGAATTTTTTTTATATTTGATGTTTGGTCAAATTTGACAAAATTTAATTTTTTCGTAATTTTATATAGTAAGTGAGCAGACTGTGAAGTTACTCTGCCATGCAGTTCTTCACATAGCATTGACTCATGGAGATCTTTGTGCAGCTTACCACCTGTGAAGGCATGTGTAGGGTTTGCAATAACTTCATTCTGTAGTTAACCAAAAGAGGATTTTTTTAGACAGAGTCTTGCTCTGTCGCCCAGGCTGGAGTGCAGTGGCTTGATCTCAGCTCACTGCAACCTCTGCCTCCTGGGTTCAAGCAATTCTCATGCCTCAGCGTCCCAAGTAGCTGGGATTACAGATACCTCCCACGTCACCCAGCTGATTTTTTTTTTTTTTTTTGTATTTTGAGTAGAGATCGGGGTCTCCCCATGTTGGCCAGGCTGATCTCGAACTCCTGACCTCAAGTGATTCGCCTGCCTTGGCCTCCCAAAGTGCTGGGATTACAGGCATGAACTACTGTGCCCGGCCATAAAAGAGAAGGTTTTGAAGGAGATAATATGCACAAAAGCCAGAAGGAGAACCAGAATGAGAATGTGCTAAATATGAAAACAGAAAGCTAACCATAACTATTGGGAGTTTCTCTGTCAGGGAAAATGCATAACTATTTGTATCCTGAATAAAGGATAGACATTGGCTTATGAAGCTTGCCTTTGAAAAGAAAGAAAAAAATGGAAGTAGAAAAGGAAAGGGAAATGCTATTCTTTAATTGCTAGAAAAGAAAGAAGGAGAATTACAGCAGAGAAGATGCCATCTAAAGAGTAATTATTTTTATTATTAACATGGTACTTCTCGGGTCACTGGCACATGGAACAGTCTCAATTCTTTCTCTGGGCTCAGTGATACTCTCTGGATGATGGCTTATGTCATCATATTTCTTTGTTCATGTTGTGTGATATCACAATGATGAGGCTGTGCTCTAAGGACAGGTGGCAGGCACTGTCAAAAGACAGGATTGAAGTCCTCAGCCCTTGCGCAGCAGGCTATTCTTCATGGGCTGGATAGACCCAGCTCCAAGAATGCATAGATCAGAAGTCGTGTTTGGCAAGTTTTCATTAAACATCATCCTTAGGAACCTGTCTACATTTCGTATCCAGTTGTGGGTATACACATTTATTAGTATAAATAATATATTTTTGTCAAACAAGACATGACAACTTTAAAATACCCAGGTTAAAAAAAAATCTTTACAGTTAAAAAGTCATTGGGATAGGAATAATTTATCCATAGGAGAAATCCATAATTTAATATATTTAATACATTGAACTAAAAAGAACTTTCTTGATTGTTAAATACTGTTTATAAATGTCCAAAGTCAGACATCCAACGTTTACCTTCAATGGTCTTGCTGAGGAAATCGTGGTTTTAAGATGGTCATGTTTCATGATAAATTCCCTTATGACTTCGTGGTTTAAAAATAAATCATGTTTGAAAACCACTTCAGCATTTATTATTATATCTTTTTATTACATGTATATTGTCTTTCCTCACACAAAGTGTTTCAACTCCTCTTGCCTCAGTACATTACACTATTTTACTCTAAAATTGAATTTATGACATTCCTGCCTTATACTAAGTACTTAAAAATCCTTATAATATCAAATTTTCTATAACTGGAAATGTCTCTGTATGTAGAAAGTAGTAGGTGTTGATTAAATCTTTGTTGGATAATAATAAAGTAATCATTGTGAACACAGAATGAGTTCAATGATGCTATGGAAACCAACATGGCTACTAACAAGTTTATCCATACAGAAAGGTGACAGAATATAAATGCATTCATATCATGGATATTCTTGAAAGCCATGGTCAGGAGCTCATGCATTTATCTTTAGAAAATGGAGAGCTATTGCATATTTTGATTACTAGTGTATCTTAGAAAAGCAAGGAACTTCCGGCAGAGGTGGGGCACAGTTAAGGATGGGGATGAGCATTAGTTTGTGACGTAGGGGGAGAAAAGGGTGAATGAGTGCCCCAGAAATGTCAGAATTAGAGAGACCATTTGCAGGCATGTAGAAGGTGTAGAATGAAGGAAATGGAACAAGTCAGTATACCAGTAGAGTCAGAGAATACAGCCAAAACAAGTGAAATTTGAACAAAGAAAGAAGAAAGGATGGAGCACTGCCTAGATAAATAAAATGGGGAATTAACATTTCTAGAATAGAAGAGTCACAAGTGTGAAAACATGAAGCAATCATCAGACGATGTAGGTTAGTTGGAGCAATGGTCCTTAGAAATGAAACCAACATTTCATTCTCTCCTTAAGTATTTGGATTAAAGTAAAATTTGCTGAGTGTCAGCAGTTGAGAGTGAACAGGATTGAATGGCATGAAAATGCCATGGAACTTGATCCTGCCAGTAATGGGAGACTGTCAATGATTTTAAACGCAAGAATCTTGATCATATCCAAAGAAAGAAATCCAGGAAGGAAGCTATGGCAGTTCTGTGGAAGATGAATTGTAGTAATAACAGTTAATACTCAGTTCCACTTCCCACGTGCAAGGTGCGATTGCAAGCAGCTTACATTTATTCATTTAATCCTCATGCCAAAGGACACAGTTAGGGGCTCTTATCACCACCACTTTTCAGATAGCGAAATGGAGCAGCAAGCTGGATGTAGTTCTCTAAATTATTGTGCTATTTAGTCTCCAAACAATACATGCAGAAAAATAAACATGTTACATACAACTGTCATCATGAAGTTATCACATATTTTATATTCAAAATATAAAAAAATTAACTGAAGCTATTCATAAAGTATAGTAGAGCTCTGTATAATTTATTTTACAATTTCAGTGAAAATGAACTTTATTTTATCCTAAATGGATTTATGACAAATTATGTCTGTTTTTCAATAGTGGTTTTTTTTTTTTCTGATTTTCCCTTGAATGCCTTTGGTTTTGATCACAACTTTAGTCATTCTGTGGGTTACTGGGACACATTAATTCAGTTTATGTTTACTAATATTATATCAAAATTATAATCTGATTAAGAAGGGGGACACAGGATACAAAATCAGTATGCAAAAATCATAAGCATTCCTATACACCAACAACAGACAAGCAGAGAGTGAAATCATGAATGAACTCCCATTCACAATTGCTACAAAGAGAATAAAATACCTAGGAATACATCTAACAAGGGAAGTGAAGCACCTCTTCAAGGAGAACAACAAACCACTCCTCAAGGAAATCAGAGAGGACACAAACAAATGTAAAAACATTTCATGCTCATGATTAGGAAGAATCAATATCTTGAAAATGGCCATACTGCCCAAAGTAGTTTATTGATTCAATGCTATACCCATTAAAACTACCATTGACATTCTTCACAGAATTAAAAAAAAAAACTATTTTAAAATTCATATGGAACCAAAAAAGAGCCTGTATAACCAAGACAATCCTAAGCAAATAGAATAAAGCTGGAGACATCACACTACCCAACTTCAAACCATACTACAAGGCTACAGTAACCAAAACAGCATGATACTGGTACAAAAACAGACACATAGGCTGTATTAGTCCATTCTCTGCTATGAAAAATACTTGAGACTGGATAATTTATAAAGGAAAGAGGTTTAGTTGACTTACAGTTTCACAGGACTGGGGAGGCCTCAGGAAACTTATAATCATTCCAGAAGGGGAAGCAAACATGTCCTTCTTCACATGGTGGCAGCAAGGAGAAGTGCCAACTAAAAGGGGAAAAGGCCCTCATAAAACCATTAGATCTCCTCATTCACTATCATGAGGAGGTAACTGCTCCCATGATTCAATTACTTCCCACCAGGTTGCTCCCACAACATGTGGGGATTATGGGAGCTACAATTCAAGATAAGATTTGGGTGGGGACACAGCCAAAGCGTATCATAGACCAATGGAACAGAATAGAGAACTCAGAAATAAGACCAGACACCTACAACCACCTGATCTTTAACAAGCCTGACAAAAACAAGCAAATGGGGGAAAGAATTCCCTATTTAATAAATGCTGCTGGGAAAATTGACCAGACATATGCAGAAAATTGAAACTGGGCCTCTTCCTTACATCTATTACAAAAATTAACTCAAGACCATTTAAAGACTTAAATGCAAAACCCAAAACTATAAAAACCCTAGAAGAAAATCTAGGCAATACCATTCAGGAAATAGGCATGGATAAACATTTCATAATGAAAACGTCAAAAGCAATTGCAGCAAAAGCAAAAATTGACACATGGGATCTAGATAAACTAAAGAGCTTCTGCACAGTGAAAGAAACTATCGTCAGAGTGAACATACAACCTAAAGAATGGGAGAAAGCTTTTTCAATTTATCCACCTGACAAAAGTCTAATATCCAGAGTGTACAAGGAACTTAAACAAATTTACTAGAAAAAAATCCCATTAAAAAGTGGGCAAAGGATATGAACAGATGCTTCTCAAAAGAAGACATTTATGCTGCCAACAAACCTATGAAAAAAAGCTCAACATCAATGATAGAGAAATGCAAATCAAAACCACAATGAGATACCATCTCACTCCAGTCAGAAGGACGATTATTTAAAAGTCAAGAAACAGCATATGCTGACAATGCTGAGGAGAAATAGGAATACTTTTACCCTGTTGGTGGGAATGTAAATTAGTTCAACCATTGTAGAAGACAGTGTGGTGATTCCTCAAAGACCTAGAACCAGAAATACCATTTGACCCAGCAATCCCATTACTGGATATATACCCAAAGGAAAATAAATCATTCTATCATAAAGATATATGCAAGTGTATGTTCATTGCAGCCCTATTCACAATAGCAAAGACATGCAATCAACCTAAATGCCCATCAGTGATAGACCAGATAAAGGAAATGTGGTACATATACACTATGGAATACTATGCAGCCATAAAAAGGAATGAGATCATGTCCTTTGCAGGGACATGGATGGAGCTGGAAGCCATTCTCCTCAGCAAAAAACCAAACACCACATGTTTTCACTTATAAGTGGGTGCTGAACAATGAGAACATGTGGACACATGGAAAGGAACAAATCACACATTGGGACCTGTCAGGTGGGGGATGCTTGGGGAGGGAGAGCATCGGGAAAAATAGCTAATGCATGCTGGGCTTAATACCTAGGTGATGGGTTATAGTTGCAGCAAACTACCATAGGACATGTTTACCTGTGTAACAAGCATGTGCATACTGCCCATACACCCCAGAACTTATATCAATTTAAAAATGAAAGGAGACAAAGTAAACATTTATTTAAAGCAAATTCTCAAGGCCAGCTTATATGCTTAATATATACCACTTCTACTAATTACTGAATTGAAAATAAAAATATTCAGGTTAAGGCAAGTGAAACTGAATTGTGTTAGTCAACAAACAGTTGGTAATTTGACATTTTAAATTCAATAAATGTGTTTGTTACTGTTACATAGATGAAAAGCTTTGAATGGTTAAGCTGACATTATTAAATTAATTTACAGACACCTCTCAAAATTTTCAACTTTAACTGAGCAGTTTGAGACTTCATCTTCAGATCCAATTTAGCAAATATTTATTAAAATTTTATTACATACCAAGCAGAGACCAGGCAGTCAACACAGAAAGGAGAGGAGAGACGAAGCATGATTGGAATTCTCATGGAGCTTCTATATGGAGTGAAGAAGTAAAGAAGAATATAAATCACTATAGTGCAAGATCAAATAAAGTAAATGTCAAATAGAGTATGAACAAAACACTGAGAAGGAAGTGATAGGCTTTGACCAGAGAAATCAGAGAAATTTGCTTGTGGAATTTAACCCGAGCTTTGAAAGGTAAACAGGGTTTCAGTAGCTGGGAGTCAGAGGAAGGAAACTCCAAGTTGAAATAACAGCTCAGCACGTGCAGCCTTGTGAAAATATAGTGCATGTTGAGGAAATACAAGTAGTTTAATGAAACGAACATGAGACTGAAAGTTGTGAAACAGAGGGCATTCAACATCACACTGAATTGTTAATGCTTTTCACCCAAAGACCACCAGGAATACACCTGTAGTTAAACAAATTTTGTTACTATGCATTGCAGTGAGAGAGAACATACACCGTGGGGAACTGTGGGGTATCTCGGTAGGAGCATGCTAGAAGGAACCTATTAGAGCAGGGTTTCCAACCCTGAAGGCCTGTTAGTAACCAAGCTGCACAGCAGAAAGTGAGTGGTGGCTGAGGAGCGTGACCGCCTGAGCTCTCCCTCCTGTCAGATCAGTGGTGGCACAAGATTCTCGTAGGAACACCAACCCTATTGTGAACTGTGCACTCGAGGGATCTAGGTTGTGTGCTCCTTATGAGACTCTAATTAATGCCTGTTGATCTGTGGTGAAACAGTTTCATCCTGAAACAATCTGCTACATTAGAGGATTGAGGGTTTGCTTGGGTAATTTCAGGGCGATCTAAGGGGTGGGGAGGTGTGCTCTGAATGCTGTCAGAAAGTAATGGCAAATATCTGGGTATCTCAGTAAGTCTTATCTATAGGGAGGAGTGACTACATTGAGAATAGAAATGCAGTTGGTAAAGCCATAGCAATTGCTTTTGTTGGCCAAGAGGGGATGTTTAGTATTTTGGTGGAGGCACAGTGAGCTTGATTTTGTCATTGCTTAGGCAAAATTATAAAATACCCTTGCTTTTTCTCACTTTATTATGGTCTCAGAGTGACTTTTATCTGAGGTGTGTATGTTCTGAGATTGTTTATACACAAGAGAATATCTGAGTGTGAGGCTGGCTTCTAAATGACAGGGATGCTCTTTTTATTCTCTGTCAAGACTAATAGTAGCATTCTGTATGTAGTCAAAGTCGAAGACTTGTCAGGTAAGAATTAATCCCTTCTGACTTCATTGTGCTTTGAAGATCAGAAAGTGAACTGTGGAGAGAACACAAGCCAGGAGAGCCATTGCAACAGTTCAAACAAGAAGCAAGGAGGCCTAAACCAGACTGATAGGCGAGCAGGACCACTGGGGTCCAGGAGGATACACAAGGGCTTTGGACTTATAAGTGGGACAGGAAGAACTAAAGGAAAGTAAAGGAGCGATGAAGTGAGTTCACAATTTGCCAGGGGCTGGCACTCCCACATGTTTAACATCTTCAGATTCCCTGGCAACACTGGAAGCTGCCAATCATGGGTCACTTTTGATTAACTTCTCTCCAAGGTCATTCAGAGCATTGCTTCTGGAGGAATAGAAACACCTTCCTTTATAGATTGCCAACCTCACAGACACAGAACGTGCTTTAGAGCAGCTCTGTGAGTTTAGGAAAGTTCTCAAGTTCTCTGAAAGCCGAGTAGGAGGAAGGCATCATTTCCAACAATTAGATGTTCAGGTGAAAGTTGTTTACAGATGTTGACACGTTTGCCATAGACAATGTGTTTTATTGACTATAATTTATAGTATATTTTATTATATTTTAAATCGTTATTTTCCTATACTATTTACTATATTTATTTACTCTATTTTAATTCATTATTTTGGACCCATTTGGCCCTTTCATTCCACGTTCTTCACCAATTTTTTTTTCTTGTCATAGATAAATAAGAAGTAACTGCTTTTGAACACACATGTGGTCATATATAATGTGGATTAAGAGAGTGATAATGGTTTCCTGAAGTCATGCCACACATCCTCCTTTAGAGTTGAGTCTCATATGTGTTTGCATATAAGCAAATAGTAGGCCTGTGTAAATGGATAAACATTGCCTATGGGAAATGATTTCCTGGTTATGAGATATTAGGGTGGATGGAAAAGATGAGCTCTCATCATAATAGGCCAAAATGGATGGCTCTGAGTTAGATCTGCTCAAATGCTAATATGCATGTGAGTCACTTGGAAATCTTGTTAAAATGGAGAGTCTGAGCTGGTGGGTTGAAAAAGATTGAGAATATGTGTTTCTAACAAGTTACTGACCAATGGCCATGCTGTTGGTCTGGGGACCACACTTTGAATAGCAAAGCTGTTTGTCTTTGCATTTACTTAGTTTGTTGACTATTTAATACTCTGTAAGCTCTGGTTCAGTTTCTCCTAAGGTTCTATATTTTCTTTGTCTTATTCCTCTTATCTTTCTCTCACATAAATAGTCTCTCTTTATTCCTTTCTTCTACTCTCACCTGCTTTTCTTTCCCTAAAAGAACAACCTTAGTAAATTCACTTACTTTTCTACTTTACACTTAAAAAACACACCCAAGTTTGGAAATTAGACAAGAAAAGTGCGGCATTCAAGGGATGTTGATTCATATATCTGTATTGTATATTCTGTTTTGTATTACACTTCACATATCTCAATGCAAATTTGAGTTCCTGGAGTGAAACCTTGGGAAGATAGGCCCTCCTTGGAG
Source organism: Theropithecus gelada (assembly GCF_003255815.1). Classification (NCBI taxonomy): domain Eukaryota; kingdom Metazoa; phylum Chordata; class Mammalia; order Primates; family Cercopithecidae; genus Theropithecus; species Theropithecus gelada. Next base: position 41,005,308 of record NC_037685.1, on the reverse strand, counting down.
TTCAGTATCTTCTTTATATCCTGGAAAGCATCTGCACTCATGAAGCAGATTCTTGATTAAATTTCTACATATTATCTTGAATATATTGATTATATTTAGCTATGGTCTTTTTATTCTCCTAATTAAATGTGTCATGGTAGTAAAAGCTTAATTTTCTACCTCTAAAATGAAATAATGAAATCTATACATGAGAAAGAGAGGAAAAAAACAAAAACAGAGGAAGAACATCTTTTTTTCTTCTTTCCTGGGAGCATCTCAGCCACATGTCTTTACAGTCTTTTTTTTTTTTTTAATACTTTATGTTCTAGGGTACATGTGGACAACATGGAGGTTTGTTGCATATGTATACATGTGCCATGTTGGTGTGCTGCACCCATTAACTCGTCATTTACATTAGGTATATCTCCTAATGCTATCCCTCCCCCTTCCCCACAGTAGGCCCCGGTGTGTGATGTTCCCCTCCTTGTGTCCAAGTGATCTCATTTTTCAATTCCCACCTATAAGTGAGAACATGCAGTGTTTGGTTTTCTCTTCTTGCGATAGTTTGCTGAGAATGATGGTTTCCAGCTGCATTCTTGTCCCTACAAAGGACATGAACTCATCCTTTTTTATGGCTGCATAGTATTCCATGGTTTATATGTGCCACATTTTCTTAATCCAATCTGTCACTGATGGACATTTGGGTTGATTCCAAGTCTTTGCCATTGTGAGTAGTGCTATAATAAACATACGTGTGCATGTGTCTTTATAGCAGCATGATTTATATATATATAGTCTTGTAGATTTTCAGTAAACATACTTTTTCTTTTTTTTTTTTTGGTAAAGTGAATAATATCTGAAGATCAGGGAGCTTTGCATTTAAAGACCACCAAGAGTGACTCCTTTTGCAAATCAAATAATAGTTATAAAAGTTATTCTGTATGATATGTTACTACTTAAATAGCTTGTGGATATTATATTTTTACCTCATTAACTCTAGCAGATATTTAGGTCCATCCTCATTGTTATTTGTGTATTGTTGAGAACCGAGGCTCAGAACTAAGACATTTTTCCAGGGAGAATCTAGCCAGAGAGTGAGGAAACCAGCAATAAACTGCCAGTCTCCTGATACATTCCAGGCCTTGTATATTTCACCTCATGGAATAATCATTTCCAAATATAGATATTGGGCAAATTCAGATTTTTTTCTATTTGACTTAAAAATATTCACTACTATAATATGGTAGTGTAATCTAAAATTGGAGAGGAGTTACATGATAATATGAAAAGTCACATGTATATTATGTATCACGTGTGTATTATGTAAAGAGAGATATTAAGATCCATCTATCTATATCTAATCTGTATCTAAATAGATATATATAGATATAAATGTATATATCTATATCTGTATCTATATAGATATATATAGATATAGATGTATATATCTGTATCTATGTTTAATGTTCATATTAACAGTGAAATTTATCACATGAACTTGTGAACCAATGGGCCGTTTTCTTTACTTGGGAAGAGACTTTTCATGCAGCATGCCTCTCATGTGTGGGAAACTAGTGGAATTGACTTGTTCTCTCAGAGAGTTGCAGAGGTTGTAGGAAACATTTTGAGATGATGAAGTGACAACATTTTTATAGACTACTTTGTTTCTTCCTTAGATTTCTCTCTGGGTCTTCATCAATGAACCAATTTGCCAAATACTTAAATGAAAAGTGAAAGTGAAAACATGGGACTTGTTTCTTGCCTCTCTACTTTGTCTGGGTAACACTAGGCAGCAATTGTCTTTGGTTTATGTACCCATCTGAGGTTTATCTTTTAAAAATTCAGTTAATGAATAAAAGATAACTTTGATGGTAAATAGCTCTCTTGGATATCCATGCACCTGTTTCTTTATCAAATGTGCCTTTCCTTTTATGTTGGAGCAAAGGTCTTGATTCCAGATCAATCTGTTAAGAAACATAAATGTTACCACAGTTATTTTACCATAGGGAATACCATTGGAATCAGCTGTCCACATAGTTTCTAGTCAGTATTGGACACTTCTGTTTCACGCTTCCCTTCAAGAGACTTGCATGTGAAGGTGGCGTGTCATGCACATCCAATGCTGTCATCTATAACTTTGACACCTACCTACCTATGCATTTTATAATTTTTTCAACTATCTTCCCATTTTATTGACATGAAGCAGTAGAATAAATCATGTTGAAAGCTAATTTTTATGTCTTTGTGAGCTTGTTTCCTTGCATCATGAATTGTGTCCCTTTGTATTTTCACAAGAAACTAGCTTCTCCATGGCTGACACAAGCCACAAATCATTGCCCCACTCACAAAGGCAGGGGACCTTCTGGTTGTGAGAATCATTGAAGCCACATTAGATGAGCAGTTTAGAAGCTAAACCCAATTGCAGTGTAGAATGATTTAAAGGCAATTGCCTACTAGTTCAGAGAGATTCCTGAAAACTGAGTTCCATTTGGAAAACAACTTTGGTGTATTGCTAAAATTTTCAGACAGTTAAAATGAAAGTGTTCTGGCTGAAGTGGCCATAGCTCATTCTGGCTTGCTAGATCTACCTACAGTCTCCAGCTGGGAATGCCCCCATCCACACTATTCAAGAGTTAGAGGCTTCAGTACAGGTGGAAGCTTTGTTCAAATGAAAGAACCGAAAACAACCTAACAGTTGGTAAAAGCCCCAGCAAGAGTTTCTAATTTTTATTTTGGAAATAGTCTTCATTTCAGATTGAACTTGGAGAATGGGGGATTATTAGTCCATAGAGACCACATTATTTAATCTACTCCTCCTGACTAAGACACTCTCCTCCAGGCTAAATCTGTTAGCTGAGATGCTTAACAGCCACATCCAATACTGATTTCCTTCAGTCTCTGAATTCTCATAGCTGCTAGAACTTACACTGCTATTTTGTTATCTCTAATGTTTGCTTATCTTATGGGCTGTGCATGTGCAAACACACTCGTGCATACACACACACACACACACACACACACACACACAGAGTCAGTGAATTTAGAACTGTCTTCGGCCGAGTTCCCTCAGGGGCCATGGGAGCATAGCTCAGCCTACCCAGGTTTTATATGTTGGACTTTCCCTTAGCCTTTTATTGAAGAAAGAGGTCTACAATTAATAGAAGAATGAAAACCATTAATGTGTCTCAGATCTTTATTTTCAACTTCTTGCAAGCATAAAGGAGTGTTCTCAATACTGACCATTGGGCAGTAAATCCTAACCTGGACTTGCTTTTACATGTTTATTCAAAAATTTAGAAGAGGGCCCATCTTCTCTCAAGCCCATAGTGCTACAATGAATGAAAACTTTAGACCAGGGACATTATTTGAGCAGACTCTAGTTATTCCCTCAAATTCAAATACATTGTTGATGCTCCATGACTCTTCATGGACTGACTAATTTTACTGAACAGAACAAGTCAAGGTCAGGTCTGGTCAGGTTTTTTGATGTTACAGAGATGAGTCTGACATCATCAGCTTCCCTGGTGATTAGTTACACCTTTAGTTCTATAGGAATGTCCTCAACACTGACCATTGAGCAGTAAAACCTAATCCGACCTTGCTTTTACCTGTTTCTTCAAAAATTTAGAAGGAGAGTCTTCTTTCAAGCCCACAGTACAGTAATGAAAGAAACTTTAGACTATAGACATTGTTCAAGCAATCTCTAGTTATTCCCTCAACTTCAATTAATCTTTTTTGTTGAGACATAGACAGAGGGTGATGGATGCCTTGCTCTAAAATTTATAGTAATAGGTTGGTAAAAATGTAGAAAGCTGGCCGGGCATGGTGGCTCACTCCTGTAATCCAGAACTTTGGGAAGCTGAGGTGGGTGGATCACCTGAGGTCAGGAGTTCATGACCAGCCTGACCAACATGGTGAAACCCCAACTCTACTAAAAATACAAAATAAGCTGAGTGTGGTGGCACATGCCTCTAATCCCAGCTACTTGGGAGGCTGAGGCAGGAGAATCGATTGAACCAGGGAGGCAGAGGTTGCAGTGAGCCAAGATTGAGCCATTGTACTCCATCCTGGGCAACAAGAGCGAAACTCCATCTCAAAAACAGATAAATATATTATATACATTATATATTTAAATATATTGTATATAATATGTATTATATGTTTAAATATATATATATTTTATATATATATATGTATATAGAAAGGTAGCAATTGACCAAGTAACATTTCAAGCAGTAGAAGGAACCTTTAGAGAAGGGTGGTCCAGGAGTGAATGTGACATTGGGTTGGAGTCCTGAAGCCACCTGTCACTTTGCTGCTGTATTTGTTCATTTCTGTCCTACGAGAACACCTCCCAGATCTCCTGCTGGGTTAAACACTCAGGATGTTCAGCTGAGTAGAGAGACTTGACAACTATGTGCAGGTGGTGGAATTAATTAAAAAGGAAAAGTTAAACAGAGAAAAGTCAGAAGAATATAAAACCGTTGGTGCACAGATGAACCTGAAGAAAAGATGGTTTTCAATCTGTGCAAACATAACAGGTGAAGGTAGGACTGAGATGTTGACAAACTTTTCAAAATGACATAGAACAACTGTTGACACTTCTGAGATTGTAAAATAATAAAGAAACTCTGGCCAAATAGTAGAGGGAGGGTAAAAAATGGGCTATCTATACAACTTTCCAAGACTATTTAGAGACGGAGTCTCACTTTTGTCGCCCAGGTCAGAGTGCAATGGTGCAATCTCGGCTCACAGAAACCTCTACCTCCTGGGTTCAAGCGATTCTCCTGCCTCAGCCTCCTAAGTAGCTGGGATCACAGGCACCCACCACCATGCCCAGCTAATTTTTTTGCATTTTTAGTAGAGACAGAGTTTCGCCATGTTGGGGTCAGGCTAGTCTCAAACTCCTGACTTCAGGTAATCTGCCTACCTTGGACCCCTAAAGTGCTGGGATTGAAGGCGTGGGCCACCATACCTGACCTCTAAGACATTTTAAAAATTTTATGTTGCTCCATTCATCAGAAATAGTTTAGGAATAGTCTAGATGAAGTTTATTTTGGTGCCAGGTTTCTTTGATAGGTGTCATTTGCCTGTTCTTTGCCATGTCAGGGAAAAAAAGAAAGAGCTCTATGAAGGCAGGCACTTGATATGATGCCCTAAACTACCAGTGGAAACAGCCACAGAAAAGTTATTTTTGCCAATTGTGTCATTTCATCATTCAGATTTATTATGCAACAAACTAATCACCTCAGACAAAACATTTTTTTTTTTTTTTTTGCCTGGGACTTTTTTTCTTTCAGACAATAGAGACGGAAAAAAAAAAGAGCAGCCAAAAATGGACAAAGAAGCAGTTATGAAGACAGCAGTAAAAGAAAAACAGGATCTAGAGAAGTCCTCATTTTAAAATCTAACTTCATGCTGTATAACAAAGGGAAACATCTGATTATCATAGTGTATGGTAAACAAGCCAGCCTTGAATTTGCAGTGGAAAGACTTGGAATCCTTTCCAAGATCTACTGTACTCTTACAAGATTGTAGACAAGTCATCTTCTTATCCTTCATTTTCTTATCTATGAAATGGGATAATAATGCATAGTTTGCATGCCTATTTCAAAGACAAAATTTTAAAAAATGAACAAAATGTCTTCTAGCATTTAAAATAGTAGGCACTTGACAAATGTTGACTGGGTTTAATTAAATAAATTGTATCACACTTATAAAGCACAAAGTATTAAACACAGTGGGGTCATTTTGTTAATATGATTGGAAAATTCTGTAAACACTAGAGTTGATATATTGGCTATATTCAAATATTTGATGGGTGATTCCAAGAAATTTAATATGATGTAGTATTCTCCTTCTGGTATTAACAAATTTAAGGATTGAAAAGAGTTAGAATAGTCTGGGTTATTAATGTTATTATTAACCATAAGAATGATAAATGATGATAATGATGCACTGTACACTGTGAGAACATGTCCACATAATTATTAATTAGTTTCCATTTAGAATTCTTGTAAAAATCCTGGTTATTATTTGAGAATGACATCGAATTCTGAATTGGTGAATCTGAAGGCTTGAAATCATCTCATCTGAAAATCAACAAGCTCAAGCAGTCATAAAAAAGACAAATAATGTTGAAATTCATCCATTTTAAAGAAACAAGGAATATTAATCTTCTTGGGAAATATAACTTGAGCCTAATTCTTCTGCCCTGTTCCTTAATGTTTCCAAACTTCTAGAATCCATTTAATATATAAAATCAATGACTTACTTCTTAATAAAATCCCTAAAATTGTCCAATTTACAGATTATATAATTGGTTCTAGAAAACTGAAAAAAAAATAAAGGGATTAAATTATTTCTCTTCCTCTTTCCACTGCCATGCTCTATGGTGAGACTTTCATGACCCTCTTAGACGGGTAAAACATCTGAACTTGTGCCCGTATCGCTAATGATACCTTTTTCATAGCACAACTTTCTATAACATGCATCAAATCATATGAACATCATTCTTTGACCACAAACCTTCGGCAATTTTCCATTTTCGTTCCTGAATAAAGGACAATGTTCTTAGCCTGATTATAGGATCTTCAATGATATGATGGCAAAGAGCCATTTACCCCACTGCATTACTCTTGAAGTATAAATTTCACCAACAATTCATGCTGTTGCTCTAGCTATTTTCTTTAGTTAGAATTCTCATTATTCACCCCCACATTAACCCAAAAACCAAAAACCCAACAGAAATTTCTAAACTAAGCTACTAGTAGTTTTACATACCAAAAACCTACCTACTCTTCAGAGCACAGCCCAACACTTTTCTCTTCTTTAAAGACTAAGTAAGCATTTCAGGCAAAAATAACCCCTTTTTCTTTTTGGTATCATGCCATTTATTTTTTTAAATTTGAACACTTGAACCACCTCTGCAAACCTGTTCTTCTCCCATTAGCTTGAAAATTCCTTAAAGACAAAAAAAAAAAAAAAAGATTAGGTTTTCTGTTTAATAGGATGATCACGTTTTAAAATTGGCATTCAAATGCAAAACCTGCTGAGAGCACAGGCCTGGCTTAACTAGCTTTTCCCTTTGAACAAAAGGGCATTTTAAAGTTGTGACTACACAAACCTATCTTTGAGAGGCTGGTTTCAGTGATCCTAAGTTGTTTGACATTACTGGGTTGACAGTTATGCAAATTTTAATGGAGTATTTCTGAAGCATCTCACTCTAGGTGTCATGTTTAAAGACGGGATATTAAAAGACAGTAAAAGGCATGCTTTCTATCACTAAGGACTTTACTAACTAATGAAGAAGATTAAAATGACACAAATCAACACAATCAAGTACAGCTGTCCATGGAGGGCCTGAGTTAAGCTTCCCTAAGGATAACTAATGTTGCTTTTTATTCACACCTAGAAAATACCTAAGTGTATCAATTAGGATATATTCAGCTACGTGTAACAGAGTAGTCAACTACTAGAGCTCAGTTTAGAAATTTATGTTGGGTTTTGGTTGTTTGTGTAACTTGGAATGTCTGGAGGAGGAGGTCATTATAGGCTTGTTGAGTGGCTAATGACTTAGAAACCCGGGCTTTTTCTGTTCTTACTGGGCACCTGTAGGTACAAGATGACTTCCATAGCTCTGAGCATCTCTTATAAGGATGTCCCAAACAGAAAGAAATAGGCCAGGCAGAAATGGATTGTCATTTTATCAAGGAGAAAAATGAAAAAAAGAAAAGAAAAAGAAAGAAAGAAAACTTGCCTATCACCTCTTCTACCACACCCTACTTCCTGCCACCTGCCCAAGACCTTAAAAAGCAGCTGGCTCCAATAGCTGCACATATCTCCAAGGAAAGCAGCAGAAATGAATTTCTAGAAAAGGGAAGTGGGTTAGCCATGGTTGGCTTCGAGCAGCTGTGTTTCATTCCCTGGAGTTGAGCACATTGTCGCAATGAATGAGATTGAGGTTCTCTGGACAAAAATGGATGCAATGCTGCTTGGTGAAAACTTAGTGTATCCCACAGCAAGCAATTCGAAATCTTTTACTAACTCTTCTTTAGCTCTTTTTCAGTGAGTTAACATCTTTCTGGGGAAAATATAGGCATTTGGGAATATGCATGAGCCCTCTTAAATCCCCATAGTACAATAACTAAAGGCCATGCATGTCTAAGAACCAATGTGCCTTTACTGAATTTCTTTTCTGTTTACTTTTCAGCAGTTACCAAATTAATGGTATCTGCAAATGGCATCCATTTACTAAATAGTACCCCAGTGGCCCCAAAGAACTACTAGTTCAGCTCCTCAAGTTTCTGCAGTTCCACAGCCAAGCAGCTGTGAGAGGCACTCAGGAAGAATAGGAAAGCAACTTTCTAGACAGAAAGCACTCCAAGCAGTAGTCATCAGAACTGTGTCACCGTCGAAGTCCACACTGGGCAGTGATCGCTTTAGAAAGTAGGACAGAATTTTGAGTTACTACCAGGAAAGGTTCCTGGTAGAGAAAAATATTGGGCCACCTTTTCAATTTTGGTCAGATTTCAATCTCCTCAAAATGCAGTTTATTGACCATTTCATAGAGAGAAAACCTGAGGCACATATTTAGAAATATGAACCTAAATGTAAAATAGACAAACCACTGGTGAAAGAGGTTTGTGCCATTATCTTGTAGTTCATCACTCAGTTCCTGTTGCTGCCCATCTCCCCAGCCCCCAACATACCCATACAAATGGAAAAGAGATAGCAAATCAGTATTTTCTCCAAACCTTCAAATTCATACAAATGAGACCATCATAGTCACTTGAATTGGGCTTAAGAGTATAGAACACTGATTTTAAAAAATAAAACATGACAAAACAAAAAAAAAACTTTCACAAAATTGCAGAAAGATTATGTTTGTATTTCAAAATTTCAAGGCAAAGTTGAGCTGGCATATGCCCTATTCTAAAAACGTTTGATGATTGTATTTATTTTAAAAACTTTGGCAAATGTGAACATTCTGTGCCAAACTTCCTTTTTATTTGTTCTTTTCTTCATCATAAAAGAAACCTTTTTATTTACCATTAACTTATGCTTCTTTGTCTTTAATGAGGCTTATGTATTGGGAACCCATTTACTATCATTACGAATGAGTTCATTTTAATATCCACATTTGTGATTAAGCTGACTTCTTTAGAGAAGCCTAGAAGTCTGCTCTTCTCATAGTGAAAATGTAGTACACCTATTTCAACCATATCTATTCCCTCTTTTATCTCCCTCTTTCTCTTCTCTCTTTTTCAGTGGTTCCTATAGAATTCTTTAACAACATAATTCTGAATTTGCATTTGGCATGCTATATATTGGGCAAGGAAACCTGAGCTATTTTAAAATACATGTTGACGACTAACTACTACTAATAAAAAATAAATTCCAAAAGTAACATATAATATGCCCTACAAAGATATGACCACATATCTTTGCTTCACCTTAACATTTCCTATGCATCATTGCGTAATTTCAGCATATTGAAAACACCTTTCAACTACAATGCTAAGAATTAACAAAAGACAAAATGGTAGTAGAAATGCATGCAAATTGCCTACTTGGACACCATCACCTCTCAGCAAAGTTTTTCTTTCTTTAAAACATGAAACTAAATTTTATTTGAATCAATATTCTTTACTTGTCCTGAAAGAATTGGTCTATTTTTTAAAGTCTTGTTTCTACCATTAAGTTGTTCTACATATTATTATTGCCTCTTACATATTGCTTTAATTTTTGGAAGCAACAATTTTTTTCTTCAACTTTTAGACATAAGGGGTACACGTGCAGGTTTGTTACATGAGTATATCAAATGATGCTGAGGTTTGGGTATGGATCCTGTCACCTACTTAGTGGGAACAGTACTCAGTAGGTAGTTTTTCAATCCATGATCCCTCCCTTCCCCCTGTAGTAGTCCCCACTGTGTGTTGTTCCCATCTTTTTGCTTACACGTACTCAATGGTTAGCGCCCACTTATAGGTGAGGACATGTGGTATTTGGTTTTCTGTTATTGCATTAATTCACTTAGAGTAATGGCCTCCAGCTGCATCCATGTTGCTGCAAAGGACATGATTTCATTCTTTTTTATGGCTGTATTCTATGGTGTATATGTATCAGATTTTAATCCAATACATCATTGATGGGCACCTACATTGATTCCGTGTCTTTGCTACTGTGAATAGCACTGTGATGAACATACAAATGCATGTGTCTTTTTGATAGAACAATTTATTTTCCTTTGGGTGTATACTCAGTAATGGGATTACTGTGTCAAATGGTAGATCTGTTTTAAGTTCTTAGAGAAATCTCCAAGCTGCTTTCCACTGTGGCTGAACTAATTTATATTCCCACCAACAGTGTATAAGCATTCCTTTTGCTCTGCAGTCTCACCAACATCTGTTATTTGTCGACTTTTTAATAATAGTTATTCTCACTGGAGTGAGATGGTATCTCATTGTGGCCTTGATTTGCATTTCTCCAATAGTGATGATGAGCATTTTTTTTTTTCATAAGTTTCCTGGCCGCTTGTATTTCTTCTTTTGAGAAGTGTCAGAAACAACTCATGTTAAAGAAAAATTTATCTTTAGGATTGCGTTATCAGAGAATCTCAGCATTAAGTGAGTAAAAACTCTGGGCACTAAAGAGTTCTTTCTCTAGATATAAAAATGTAACCTCACTGGGTTCAATATTGTAAAAACTATTAAATCTCAGGCAGCCAAGTGTCTCAGGAAATGATCCTACCTCCCAAATCCAGAAACAAGCCCCAGTGAATTTATCTAATGTAATCTACCAGTGACAGACTTAGCATCAGCCATGTGACCTAGTCCTAGACAGTGAACTTGGAGGACTTTGGAGAAAAGTTTGTATTCTTAAAAAGTAGTCCCTGGGAGAGATTGTTTTCCTCCTGGATGTTACGGCGACTGTTCGTGGTGCCAGAAGCTGCTGTAGTCATTTTACTATTAGCCTGAGGAAGAAAAACTAACTTCACAGATGGCAGAACAGGGAAATGGACAGACCAGAAGGGTGATATCTGAGAACATAGTTGAACTACTGGATCAACCATATGGACTGCATTGCGTTTGGACTTACCGCATGTTAAATAATGCATTTTGTTATTGTTTACGACAGTTTGATTTGGAATTTCTGTTATCAAAAAACACCTAAACTGCTAGAGGGGGACTTGGGACGCAGCCTCTTTTTTTGTTTTTTTTTCATGGAGAAGCAGTGCTTTAATTAAATGAAATCAGAAGGGCAATAGAATAGGAAGTTGGGTAGATGTGGGGACAACAGAGAGACAGCGGCAGGGCAGGACTGAAGATCTGTGGAAACTGCCTGGAAGAGTCAGCTCTAAAGCATGGGAGTCCTGAAGGTGAAAGAGAAAAGGGGAAGACTGCCCTTTGATCATATGAGGCTGAAATAATGAGATCTTAGACACGAGTGAGAACCCTATTGCCCCAACCCAAGGTGACTTTAAATCCAAGGTATAAAAGATTAGCATGGATATTAGTTTGAATAAGGGAAATGAGAATTCTTTGAGACTGAAAAAATGAAAGAATTGATTTTTGATTAAGAATTGATTAAGGCTGCTCGATGATTCAGAGAGTAGGGATGGGAGACAGCATAAATTCCGTAGTGACCCATGTATAAAACAGTCTATAAACAAGAGAATGAGACTTGAGTCAATGAAAGGTCATCTTGCCCATGCCACCATGGAGGGCAACATGCCACAACACTACGTGGGCATTAACAAGCACTGCATCCTTCCATTTCCTCCCCATGTTGAAAAGTGTGCTGTGTCACAGCAGCAGAGCTGCCTGGGCTTTGGCAGGTCAGGAACACACACTGCTAATGCTTTGGGAGGTGGGGATGGGGATGCTGGCCCTGGCTTTGTGGGAGTGCAGACAGAAGGAAGGCAGAAGGGAAACAGGCTGCTGGGCAGTGCTTGTAATATGGGGTGACCATGGCGGGGGGGCAGTAGCAGACACAAGAGTTGCTTTATCAGGCCAAGGTGCAGGCCCAGAGGTTCATCCTCTTGCCACGGTCCACCAGCATCCCTGCCAAGATAGAGGTCTCCCCCAACTCCAGCAGCAATTGTGTGTGGCTAACTGTTCTAACAGTTCGTATAAAATACAACAGGAACAGAGCAATAGTGAAGACTTGTTTGTTTGGATTTTTTTTTTTTTGCCCTTTTATTCAATTATTTTTTTCTTAAAATTGTGTTAAAACAGGCATAATTAAATATTATAACAACTTTTTTGTGTGTGATGGAGTTTCTTGTTGCACAGGCTGGAGTGCAATGGCACGATCTTGGTTCACTGCAACCTCTGCCTCTCGGGTTCAAGTGATTCTTCTGCCTCAGCCTCCCGAGTAGCTGGGATTACCGGCATGCACCACCACGCCCAGCTAATTTTGAATTTTTAGTAGTGACGGGGTTTCTCCATGTTGGTCAGGCTGGTCTTGAATACCTGACCTCAGGTGATCTGCCTGCCTTGGCCTCCCAAAGCACTGGGATTACAGGCGTGAGCCACCGTGCCTGGCCTGTCACCATTTTTAAGTGTACAGTTTTATGATGCTAAGTGCATTCACATTGTTGTGTAGCCATCACAACCATTCACCTCTAGAACTTTTTTTCACGTTGCAAAACCAAAACTCTGTACCCGTTAAACACTTACTCCCCACTCCATCCTCTGGCAAGCACCATACCGCTTTCTGTACCTATGAATTTGGCTATGTTAGGTACCTTACAAAAGGGGAATCATACAATATTTGTTCTTTTGTGACTGGCTTATTCCACTTAGCATAATGTCCTCAAAGTTCATTCATGCCATAACATGAGTCAGAATTTCCTTTCTTTCTAGGGCTGAGTAATATTGATTTGCGTGTATATACCACATTTTGTTTATCCATTCATCTTTTAAGGACATTGGGGTTGCTCCCACATTTTGGCTATTATTATTTAATGCTGCAACGAACGTGGGTATAAATAGTGCGCTTTAATATGGTAATTAAGTTTTAATCTTTAATATGTATTTGATAGTCCAACTCAGAGATTGGCAAACTATGACCCTCCAGTCAAATCTAACCTGACATCCGTTTTAATAAAGTTTTAGATAATAGGACAAAATTGAATCTGGTTTGGAAAGGAAGGAATGTGGTTTGTGGAGAGTAGAGTTTGCATATAAGATTGACCAAAAGAAAAAAATAATGTGTAAATACTTTGGAGGACAGAAATAATCACTTTTAGGGATGTGTTCTGTGTCAAGCATTACAGTGAAATAATCTTTGCATTATTTCATTTAATCCTGAGGAAGACCATAGAGTAGAAATTCCCTATCCATTCCTCTTTTTCTAATAGATAAAGAAAACTGGGCTTGTAAGGTTTAAGTATTCATGCCTCTTTGGCCATAAAACCTCTGCTCTTTCTGCAGTATGGCACTGTCTTTGAAAATAATCAAACAACTTCACAGTCTAAAAGCATTTAATCCATCTCGCAACCATAATTGTCCAGTGAAAGTGGTTTTGTTTTATGCCACTTTTTTTTTTTTTTTTTTTTTTTTTTTTTTTTTTTTTTTTTTTTTTTAAGACGAAGTTTCGCTCTTGCCCAGGCTGGAGTGCAATGGCGCTATCTCGGCTCACCGCAACCTGCGCCTCCTGGGTTCAAGCAATTCTCCTGTCTCAGCCTCCCCAGTAGTTGAGATTACAGGCATGCGCCGCCATGCCTGGCTGATTTTTTTTTTTTTTTCCAGTAGAGACAGGGTTTCTCCATGTTGGTCAGACTGGTCTCGAGCTCTTGAACTCAGGTGATCTGCCTGCCTCAGCCTCCCAAAGTGCTGGGATTACAGCCAGCCTTTTGCCATTTTTAAGGGAGGAGATGGAGAGGTTTATGGAGTCTGTGCAAATGTCTGAATGTATGCAGCGGGTAAGTGGCAGAGTCAGGGTTCAAACCCAGCTTCTCTTACTCTACAGCAGCTTTTCTCAACCCCTGCAACAATTGATGTTTTGACCTGGATAATACTTTGTCATGAGGGGCTATCTTGAGCCTTGTAGAATGTTTAGCAGCATCTCTGGCTTCTACCAACTGGACGTCAGTAACACCTCTTCCCTCTTGTGACAACCAAAACTGTCTTTAGATTTTGACAAATTACCCCTGGGGTGGCAATCACTTGGAGTTGAGAACCACTGGTTTATATCCATGTCTTTCGACCATGCCTCTCTGGTTTTCTACTCTGAAGCAATTCACAATCTAGTAGATGGTAGCAGACACACGGTAAGTGTAAAACAGGAGAGTATTATACTGAGAGTCAGTAGGGAACCCAGAAGAGTGAACCTAGTAGTTTCAAGATTATAGGCTTTCCAGCTAGACTGCCTAGTTGCAAGATTCAGATCCCACATTGACTAGTTGTTATCCATGGACTAGTTATTAGCATTCTTTACTTCAGTTTCCTCATCTCTAAAATGGGAATAATACTAATACTTGCTTGACACAAAGTAAACACCATGGCTATGGCAAGCTGAGGCCCCCTGCTGTGCAGGGCAGAAAGTGGGGATTAAGAGGGGTTCTATTTTGAGACCACTGCCTGGTTTTCATGAGCTCTGCTGATTGATTTCCATAATGCCAACCCTGAGGGCTGGAGCCTATGTTTCTGGCCTCATTAGGGAAGGAAGAGCTGTTTTATACAGTTATTTTCTGGATAGAGATTAAACAATTAACACCTTACCTGATTATAGAAGTGTAGCAAAGGCTTTTTAGCTCTAGTCTATCCTGAGAGAGTCATAGAAACACAGACACCAGTGTAGCAGTTCTTGGCCATTTTCTAGTTTAGCTACTTCCTTTACAGACAGGAGATGACTAAGATCAGAGTAAAATGATAATCTGCCCAGAATTGCAGAACTAGTTCCTAGGAAGCGAGAACTGATCCGGACCACTGACTTTTAGCTCAGTTTGTTTCTTTCACTAATTGTCAGTGTTTTCTCAGAGAGATATAAATTGCATAAAATACACTCGAGAATGATGGTGATTGGATATTCTGCAGCTAATAGATCTGTTCCATAAATTAAAAAGGCAAAATCAAATAAGTACTAAATTTTTAAGTGTGCAAATTTATTTCTTAATATTTTCATGTTCAAGAATAACACTAGTATTTTTTTCTAGATTTTATTTTGTTGTTTTTCCAGAATAGTTGCCTATGTTACAGACTTCTGCTCTATCTAAGGGAATAAGGAGAAGGCATTTCCTGAGACATTAAACAGGCTTTTCCTTAGTTACTCTATGGTGATAACTAGAGTAACAGTGTCCACTGCTGGCAAATCAGATAATTGCACCGCACTTTACACAGTTGCTGTATGTGAGGAATAACATTTTACTTTCACCAGGATGTATTTTCAGGTAAGGGTTTGAAGGCATGCAATATGAAAAGATGCCATTATTGTTTAAAAGAAAAATATTAGTTTTATATTAGCCCAATAGTCAATTAATGACTGATAAGCAATCAATTTGCCTCTCTAAACCTAAGAATACAACGTAGTAACAATTCCTGTTTTAAGATAGTTGAGGTTTAAAATATTAAGAAGGTAAAACATATAGTTTTACAAAATAAGGTTTGTACTTAATGCTACCCAATAAGCAAAATCAATGATTACCATGATGCAAGTAAATTTTGTGGTCATTTAAAACAATTATCAAAAATTTACCTGGATTTATTCTTTTCAGGACACTCATTATAGGTGTGGAAGAGGAAAGTAGAAGACTATGGGAATGGGAAATCTTCCCTAATTTATTTGAAATACTTAAGGACATTTCAATTTGTTAAACTTTTGAAGCACATTTTGTAATCTAAGAATTTATTTAACTAGACAGTTGAACAAAAGCCTAACTAGAAATGGCCTCTTTTGCAAGATTTCTGTGTGCTTTAGAAAAGCTTCCTGGGTTCAATGCCAAAAACAGGCAGCAGAGGGCCCAGGAAATGTAACTCAGGAGACTTGCTGCAACTCAGGACAGTTTATTACTCCCCCTTTAAAATTTATCCTTGAAATTTGTGCTTGTAAATGGTGAAATATGTATTTTTTTCTTTGCTATAGGAAGAAAAAGTCACTAGAATACACGGATAAAATGATCTTATCACGTTATTATAACTTATGGAAATCTACAAATAGCAATTCTAGTTATAGAAATAATAGCTTGGCCAGTTAAGAGCTAGTGTGGAATCTTGCTGTTTACTTGCTTTGAGATTGGGTAATTACAGCTGTAGCTGGGAGCATACACTACACATGAAGATGGTGCATATCGATGACAATTGTTAAATTTTGTGAAAAGGTGGTGACTTCATCTATGCTCAATGTGTCCTTGCTTTGTGATGAATCCCATTTCTTGAGATTTGGAGTTGTAGGGTCTGAATATTAGGAATGAGTAGGCTGAAAACATAAATCTCTCCACAATGTTGCTCTTTTCAGCTCATGTGTTTATTCTTCTATGACCCTTCAGGTTTTCACTTGACCTGCAGGATCAAGTCTTGTTTTTTTATTCTAAGTCTTAGAGGTGGCTCCAGAAGACTCTATCTGTTCTTAACATACTTTGTTTTCATTTTCTGTCTTCTAGATCTTTCCACATGCAAATTTCATTTTGCATATGAAAAATTTGCATATGAATGAAAAATTTTTTTAAAAAGCTCTTTCAACAAATGTTTATTGAATTTTACTCTGCCGGGAGCAGGGAATAGAGCAATGAACAAAACCTAAGGGGCCCCTGATCTCGTGGAATTTACACTGTAGAAGAGGAAGACTAATCATCAAATGTATAAAGACAAAAATCAAAATGAGATATCATGCTGACAAAAGATTTAAGCAGACAAAGAAAATAGGTGAGGTCTAAAGAGTGCAGGTGGTTACTGTGGATTGTCAGTTACTTTAGATTGAATGGGCAGGGAATGCCTTTCTGAGGAGGTGATATGGAGTAGAAACCTGAATGAAAGGACAGGGTCAGCCCTATCAAGTAGTTCAAGTAGAAAAAAGCAATTTGTACAAAAGCCTCAAGGCGAGCACAAGCTTTTCATGTTTGAAGAATGGAAAGTAGGCCACCCTCTCTGCCTGTACTGTTTCCCATTCACCTTGGAAAGAACAGGTGTGAACAGGGGATATTTTTTACATTCTTCTCCCACTGGATAATTATGGCTCCATTGAATGCTTGAGCCTCCCTTCCTCTCCCTTGACCGCCATGTCTTGTATACCTCCAGAGGAAGAGGTGACCTCTTTTGGGAGACCTCCTGATCACCCTTTTAAGACCCTGTTCTGCACTTTTTCCTGGATTCGACTTGTATTCGACAGCCTGCCTATTTCAGTGTGTGATCCCTGAGTTTCTCAGCAGCCAACCCAAGACACGGATACAACTAGGGATTCACTGCTTAGAAGGACTTGAAGCCAGATCATTCAAGACAAGTCCTCTTTTGTAGGTCAAGAGAGGTGACTTGGCCAAGGCCGTTTTGCCAGTTTAAGGAGAAAAGAGAAGCGGAGGATTCTGCATCCCACCTAGAGCTCTCTGAATTACCTTGTTCTGTCTGTTGTAATATATCCCTCTGCAAAATGTTGTTTTCTCCAACTACTTTTTTTTCCTTCTTCTCTTGGATATCATGGTTCTTTCACTTTTTGACACCTTCATTCATACTATTTCTTTCTAAAGCATGCCATTTCTTTGTCTTATTTTTATTTAATATGAGCTACTGGTGGTTTTGTCTTTAATTTTTTTCCAGTAAACTAGATTAAATACAGAGTGTACATATTGAATCCTCATGGTGAGACTAGTTCAGATGGATAATGCAGGTATACAAAACAGATTGACGTGTACCGTCTATGAATTAGAAACAAGGAGGAGGATAGAAGACTGCATATTGGTGAGATTTTTACAGAATTTTGTTACTCAAGATGCAAATCTAATAACCATGGTCAGTGGTGCATTTTAGGGTCTTGCATTAACCCAACACCCTGGGGCTTCCTGGCCTAAGTGTAACATCTTCACTCAACCTTACTCAAGGTAGGAGTTAGGCTTACTGTCGGAGATAATGGACAGAAAGGATGTGCTGTAACGCTTGGGACCATGGGAAGTCAGACAAAAATAAAGTAAGATATGGACTGAGATTGTTTAGTAAGCTGTCTGTGGCTTGCGAAGTTATTTCTAATCATTAAAATGAGTTTGTGTAATGGTGCTGTTAATAACTTTAAATGCATTTTTAGGAGAGCTGAAGAAATTCTGCCACTAATACTCAGACAAAGGAAAGCAAGAACATCTATAAAACACACAGAATTGTATCGAACAATTGTTTCTCTGGAACGAGAAAGTATAACATAGGAAAAGTTAGAGATCAATATAAAACCTGAAAGTTTTCAGGTTTTTCCATCCTCAAACATTGAATGTTTGACTAGGGCCATCCTAAGTAATTCTGATGTTTCTAATCTGCTCACTCCATGCCAGGGCTCCTCAACCTTGACACTATTGGCATTTAGAGCTGGTTAATACTTGGTTGTGGAAAGGGTTGTGCTGTGTGATGTACAATGTTTAGCACATCCCTGGCCATCAGTGCTCATCCCCATTCCATTGTGATAACTGAAAAATGTCTTCAGACATTATCAAATGTTCCTTGGAGTGCAAAAATGCCCTCAGTGAAGAACTGCTCTCCTTACTGACGGTATCTAATTTTCTAAAAAGGATAATTCTTAATTATCATTTATGTCCTAATTCCAGCAAAGAATTTTAAGAAGTTTATGGGGAAAAAGCAAAGTTTGGTACATTTAAATACTGAAGGTTAAATGAAATGTACTGATGAGGGAGAGACACACACCCGTTATCTAGGCTGAGGACAACAATTATATTTAAAGAAGGTGCTTAGCTTTGAGATCCAAGAGGATACATTTAGAAGGAAAAATAAGTTGTATAATCCTCATCAATTTATAAAAGGGAAAAATAAATACTAATTTTCTATGAACAAAATTTTCTCTATGGCATGGATTGTATTAGGACAAACGTAGCAGAGTAGTATTTTGGTAGCCCTTTTTTTAGAAACTAAATCAATGTTCTTTCCATATTCATGTCTAATATTAAGTTGAGATAAAAGCTGAGGGAAGAATTATAAACATTAATTTCATGAAGATATTCTCTACCAGATGTTCATCATAATTAATGTTAACCATGCTTGAAAAAGAGAAATCATTCTTGGTAAATATACATGACAGACAGGCCTTTCTATACCAATGGATGTTTTTTGTTGTGTATGAAGCAAAGGGTCAAATGCAATCTTTGCCTGCAAGGGGATGGTGCTTTTTATTCATAAGTGGATTTAGTCTCCAAGATGAGAGTGAAATCAGAAATGAAAGCTTGATGGGTTGACCATCCCTACCCCCACTGACGTCGACATGGAAGCACGTGGCTGGCAGAACCCGGTGAGGACCTGGCCTCAGTGGTGTCCTGTCTGAAAGCCGGTGTAAAGCCATTGCTTGTCTATTCAGTGCATGAAGGCAGGCATTCTTGATTTCAGATTTTTTTCTTTTAATAGGAGGGTGAGTTCATTTTCAAATAATGTGTTAGTTTTCTAAGACTGTCATAAGAAAATACCACAGACTGGGTGGCTTACATAACAGAAATGGGCTGGGCGCAGTGGCTCATGCCTATAATCTCAGCACTTTTGGAGGCTGAGGCAGGCAGATCACGAGGTTAATAGATCGAGACCAGCCTGGCCAATATGATGAAACCCTGTCTCTACTGAAAATAAAATAGCTGGGCGTGGTGGTGAGCATCTGTAGTCTCAGCTCCTTGGAAGGCAGAGACAGGAGAATCAAATCGCTTGAACCCAGGAGGCAGAGGTTGCAGGGAGCCAAAGTCATACCACTGCACTTCAGCCTGGAGACAGAGCAAGACTCCATCTCAGAAAAACAAACAAACACAAAACAGTAATGAATTTTCTCATAGTTCTGGAGGCTAGCAGTCCACAATGAAGGTGTCAGTAGGGTTAGTTTCTTCTGAGGCCTCTCTTCTGGGCTTGCCCATGGCCACCTTCTCACTGCATCTTCACATGTTTTATTTCTGTGTGTGCACAATCCTGGGATCTCTGTGTGTACAGATTTCCTTTAATGTGAACACCGGTCAGATTAAAATGGGACCCACCCGACAGCTTCGTTTTTACTTGATCACCCTGTCTTCAAATGCAGGCGTATTCTGAGGTACTAGGCTTAGGTCATCAACATATGAAGCTGGGAGGAACATACTTCAGACTGTAACAGATAGCTTTCATGTTAGTACCATAGATTCCTGGGAATTATTCTGATACATTCATTATTCTCAATTAGTTCCACTAATCCATAAAAAGACATAGATATAAAGAGAGTTATTTTATCTACAGTGGCAGTGGGTTTCAAGTCTGAAATGTCCTTCAGGGCTGAGGCAGGCTTGGAGATGCTGTGACAAGTTAAAGTGTCATCCTTTTTAGCAAGGGGAGTTTGCATTTTTCACAGAGATTTTGAGTTGTATCAAATAATCTTCATTCCGCTGGTGTTTCAAACACCCCCATCCCTACCCTTTTGATCTGACATTTTTAAACAGATTTGCTCCTATATACTCATTAATTTTTCTGTCTAGGAAGAGAACATTCATTTGCAAATATCTTATGGATGGTAAATTAAGGCTTTGTAGCAATTGACTGAATATTCCATTCTGAGCGTATTCTCTCATTTATTCAGTCCTTCATTTATTCTTTCAGCACATATTATTGACAATATACACCATGGGCTCAGTATTGTGGGGAATATAGTGAACAATAGCATTCATTGCTTGCTCTGGAAACAGGAAAAAATAAGAGAACTTCAGGAAGAAGGCAGCTAGCTCCCAGAGGATAGATTTCTGGTGCTGACTTGGCATGGTCGTCCTACATTCTAAATCTTTTGAAGCAGGCACTAATTAAAATCTGTTATCCCATGATCCCCACAAACTGTTGAAATGTCCCTGAAATGCCAGTGTTTTCCTATCCACAGTCACCTGCCTCTCATAGTTACAAGGTTGGAAGGCTGATACTGGCAACTGGTATTCCTGACTTGAGTTTTGAAATCAGTGGTGATTGTTACTTAGCAATGTTTAGGGATATGAGAATGGCCTCAGGTATGGACTTTAGGGTACCTGAAGGCAAGTGGCAGGATTTGTGCATCCCTCAAAACTCAACTCAACTCTTCTCAGTAAACCACTAATAAATCAACTGTGAAGCTCTTTTCGCTTCTTGACCATGTAAGTGCCCACAACCCTCGTGGGTCAGGCATTAAGAAGGAGCCCTGAGCTGGTCTCAGCAGACTGCAAACAGCATGACCGTGCCTCATCTGGACAATGGAAGGGAGAAATTCTCCTTTATAAAATTGTCTCAAGGATTAAATAAGATAAGGTATGTTAAAACTTGCTGCTGTGCCTGGCACTCGATACATATTAGTTTATACTTGATGTTTAAGACCATGGAAAGATCCTTTCTATGACTACCTTCAAAATTTCCCCTTCATTGACCTGCCATAGAACCACCAAAATATTATCCTTTTGGGATTTCATACTATGTTTAAAAATCTCTAATCAAGGATTAAAGCATCTCACCTAAGCAGGAAAAGATGATGCGTTTAATGCATCCTCAAATTAATCAGTCACAGTAGCTAGATGATAACTTAGAAGCTCTGTGGAGAAAAGAGACAATTTGCTGGATGGATGGAACATCTGTGTGTGTTTTGTTTTGGAGGGGATATGTTTCTTGGAATTTGGTTGGTGTATTAGTCCGTTCTCATGCTGCTACGAAAAAATACCTGAGACTGGGTAATTTATAAAGGAAAGAGGTTTAATTGATTCATTGTTCTGCATAGCTGGGGAGGCCTCAGAAAGCTTACAATCATAGCGGAAGGCACCTCTTCGTAGGGCAGCAGGAAAGAGAATGAGTGCAAGCAGGGGAAATGCCAGACACTTATTAAACTATCAAATCTCATGTGAACTCACTTACTATCATGAGAACAGCGTGGGGGAAACTGCCCTCATGATCCAATCACTCCCCACCTGTTTTTCCCACAACACATGGGGATTATGGGAACTGCAATTCAAGGTGAGATTTTAGTGGGAACACAGCCAAACCATAGCAGTTGGGGTCAGCTTGAGAATCAGGACCAAGAAGCACCTAGCCGCTCTGTCAGCAGAATGTGAGAAGTCAAAGTTGCCTGGTTAGTGAGGACTCAAAAGTGGATTCTAGGGGCCCCAAGTAGCTGCTGCATGTAGCCCTGACGGGGCAGAAAGGAGGATACTGCTCTCACATCAGCTTGCTTACATTGGCCTAAGCCTCATTTTAGGAAATGATGAGCTTTCCTTTATTATTTCAACTTTAGTAAGAAATATTTTATTAAAATGTATTCTTGTAAATAATTGCCCTTCTTTTCTTTCTTTGAGTTCAATGTACTGTATAGCTCTACAGTCTCCTTTTATATCTCAGAGAGCCTAAAACAAGTTATGCAAGATGTATAAGTTATAGAAGCCAATACAATATGTACAATATCGTGTCTATAGATAACAACACTGTATTATACACATGAAAATCTGTTAAGAGGGCATATCTCATATTAAGTGTTCTCACTGAAAAATATTTTTAAAAAATAGAATTGAGTTTCCTTTGTAACAGTGGGAACCATGGAAATACCCAGCAGACAGTCTGCAGCAGGAGAACATTGCATTCTCCTAATCTCCACCAACCATTAGGGGGTCTTCCTGTATAGAAAATGGCAGGGTAGAGTGAGGGGCATTTGGGCTTCCAGAGAATCTGCGTGCCCTAAAATTGGGAGTGGGATTGATGCTTCATTTGAGTTAATGGTTTTTTTATGTTTTTTTCATGTTCATTTGGCTTAATGTTCTTATTTGTTTATTTTGAATAGCACTTTATTGAGGTCTGACATATACAGAGTAGATAGGTAAACACATCAATGAATTTTGACAAATGTGTAATCCCTGTAACCATTGCCCATATCAAGGCAAATAATATTTCCAGCACCCCAAAAAGTTGCCTCTTGATGCTTTCCAATCTCCCACCTCAGAGACAAAAATTCTTCTGATATCTATAGATACCACATTCCATTTTTAAAAATAGAATCATGATTGTGCTCTTTTGTGTCTGGCTTTGTAACTACTCAACATAATGATGTTGAAGTTTATTCTTGTTACTGGTATACCAGTGATTTGGGCTTTCTTTACTGATAGGTAGTACTAAAATGTATGAATATACCACTTTGTTTTACATTCTCTTACAGATGACATTTGGTTTGTTTCTGTTGTGCTTTGAAGAATCAGCTGCCTTCACCTGCCACTGCAGCTTGCAGACTGCTTTCTGATTTAGCAACAACCACGCTTATTTACCAAATCATTTAAATATTTCTTATCTTCCCATTATTTCCTTGCTAGGAAGAAAAGTCATCACTTAAAAATATTAACCAAATTGAATATAAGAGTTGATAATTTTATGCTCTGCCAACAAGGACAATCCAAAATAAATTGTGAAATTAAAATGTGTTTCCTGCTCTGAATTATACATATATATGTATGTGTGTGTGTGTATACATATGTACAACACATACACATATATAAAGTATGATTTGTCAAATATATATACATATGAGCAATAATATTTAGAATAATATTTGGTTATCTAAATTAATGTAAGAAAGATTAGAATAGGCCGGGCGCGGTGGCTCAAGCCTGTAATCCCAGCACTTTGGGAGGCCGAGACGGGCGGATCACAAGGTCAGGAGATCGAGACCATCCTGGCTAACACGGCGAAACCCCGTCTCTACTAAAAACACAAAAAATTAGCCGGGCGAGGTGGCGGCGCCTGTAGTCCCAGCTACTCGGGAGGCTGAGGCAGGAGAATGGCGGGAACCCGGGAGGCGGAGCTTGCAGTGAGCTGAGATCGCGCCACTGCACTCCAGCCTGGGCGACAGAGCGAGACTCCGTCTCAAAAAAAAA
>NC_037685.1:40567948-40660308 GCF_003255815.1 Theropithecus gelada | reverse complement strand
AAAAAAAAAAAAAAAAAAAAAAAAAAAAAAAAAAAAAAAAAAAAAAAAAAAAAAAGGAAAGGAAACATGTATCATGAAAACTTCTCTGAAAAATAAAGCAGGAAATTAAAGATGGGCTTTGCCAATAAAAGGGAAAGATAAATTGTGACTTCATTGAAAAATATCCAGATGGTGAGAATTTGGCATGCTATTATTCTTTGAAAGTATGTTCCTAGGTAAGGGAATTGAAACAATTCTTAATTCATTAATTAAAGCATGTTAATTGATAAAAATGAGGACATGGTTTCTATTTTCTAGAAGTTACAATATTAAATAATTAGCCTCCATCTACCATTCTTCCTCCATTTCAAACCTTCCCTTATGGGGGTGTATGGTTACGTGTTTAAGGAACTAAAACATAAGCAATACCTCTTAGAACAAGTCTGATAAAAGAAAACCAAAGGGCAAACCGGACAGATAAGAAAAGCACATGGGATTGCAGTATCACACAAAAGGATGACTTAGACACAAGGACAAATGATGATCAAAGAAGGCAAATACTGAAAACACAAGCCTCTGAATAATAATGCCTGCAGATAAATCATTCGTTTTGATGATTATAGAAGTCAATGAAAGAAGTTTGATAAATGGCAAAAGTTTGTAACACCAACAGCAAAATACATTGAGAAGAGCTAGCAGATTATTTAAATTGTCACTACTAGTGGGTGAAGAAGACTTTTCTTATGCCCCTGGCAGGAGAGCATACCTGTATAATCTATTTTAGATTTTTTTCTTCAAAATATTTTTTACTCTTTTTCATTTAAAACCTATGTATTCCATATCCAAGAATTAATACTAAGAGATTTGTACATGAATCCTGCTGCAAGAATATAAATTATGGCATTTAGAACTTGAATAAGAGAACATATAGATATCTAACAAAAAGAGGATTGATTGAATTATTTTGCTACAACCATATAATGGAATATTATGCAGCCATTTCAATGACTCTGCAGAATTACATGTGTAACAGGAAATATGTTTAATATATATTGTCCAATAAATTGGCATGTAACAAGAACCTGTAAGTGATCCAAAACAACAACCTTGGAGTCAGAGAACATGTATTTTTTTTTTTAAACTTGCACCACTGGAATTATGTAAAATGGCAAACTGTTCAGATATCTAATTTCTTTTTCTGCAAAAAGAATAATAATTATACGTCTTCCTACCTCATTGTGTTTTTAGGAAATTTTAAAAAATGTATCAATGTTCTTATTTTACCTGTTGACTAAGTGTACATAAATGCTGTTGATAGAACAGCATAAATACATCACTTATAAAATATATGCATCTTTTTTAGACCTATGTATTACATATCCAAGAATTAATACTAAGAGATGTGAACATGAATCCTGCTCCAAGAATATAAATTATGGTATTTATAAATTATGTATATAATATAAAATATAAATTATGTAAGTATGATTTTTGTTGTGTTTGCTTACCTTGGCTTAACCATATTCCCCACATTTTATATGGGGAATCAATTATCATTCAGGAGTTCTCCTGCAATAACACCTCCCTCCAAAATCTCACTTGTTTAAAACAACAGGAGTTTCTTTCTCACTCACATCATAGGACCTTGGTGGATCAACAGAGATTTCTGCTACCCATCCTCATTCAGAGACCCAGGCTAACGGGTCAGAGACGATCTCAAGCACTGCAAATCCTCATGCCTGAGACAGAATGGCAGATTTTTCACTGCCTCTTATAGCTTCTGCTCAGATGTGATGCAAATTAATTTTACTCACTTATTTTTTTTTAAGCCAAAGTCAAATTCATGCTCAGGAGAACATCAATAATAATAATGATGTATTCTTAAATCAGGAAGAATGTAAAACTAATGTTTAGCCTATCATAAGCCATTACAGTTTTTGAGCAGAACACTAGAAGACTAGATAAAGTGTTTTCCCACCTTTACTCCCAGGAACCGAAATTAGGACGAGTGTCTTTATATCTATATTGGTTACAAGAGATACATCTCATTACATGAAAATATATCTACAGCCAATATGGCATAGAAATCAAGGAATCACAGGATACAGAATGCAAGATATCATATAAGTTATTCTACCTTCAAGACGTAATGATCACACTTAGTCACCACCAACAGAAACTAATAATTTAACTTAATTTCTGATATATTTTATATAAATATATAAATTTATTTTTTATATAAATATATAAAAATATATCAGATATATATATCTGATATATATAAAATATATAAAATATATAACATATACCAAATTTATATATAAAATATATATTATAGATATATTATATATGTAAATGCATTCATCTGATATATATATTTAAAAATATAATAAATATATCTGATACATATATTTAAAAATATATAATATATACAAAATTTATATATAAAATATATAAAATATAATATATATTATAAATATATAATGTATATGTAAATGCCTTCACCTGGTCCCTGACGAACTTCAGTATACTCTACTAGGATTTTTTTTTTCCCAGCTCGTGAGCTAATGAGGCCCTCAGGCTTGAGAAACTGATGGGTCTTATAATTGCTTTCCTAACTCATGTAACCACAGCTGCAGTTTTCATTCATAAATTGCAAAACGAACTCTTTGAAAGTTTTCATACTGGTCACGTGCCTCAAAACATCCAGTGCCAATGAGTTTGCAGATGTAGCACTATGAGAAAGAAAGGGTACCTGACCTTGACCAAAAGCACTCAACTGGCCATCATAACTTCTTGGTTTTCGTTTTCAAAAATCTTACATAGTGTCATGATTTCCCGTGAAATCACTTTGCTCGTGTAAGGAAACTGATAAACTTATTTAGTTTCAAAGTACTTCTAGAGGCTGAAATGAATTATAAATAATTTTTAAAACCATAATTCTATACATTTATTCAATACCTTTTAAATAAAATAAAGTTTAAACATACTCTGCTGCTTAAAAATGGTAGCTAAATAAGTCAGTGAATCTCGAGAAAGGCAGGAAATACGCACGTTTGAGGAAAAACCTAGTGGAGTATATTAAGTCCCCAATAATTTTATTTGACTTGTTCTACATATTAAACAATTTAGAGACAAACGAAAAACCATTGGTAAAAGTATATACTTACAGTGATTTTCTCTGTTTGAGAGCTATTTTGTGTGCTTTTCTTATTTTTCCATTATATGGTTTGACATTTTTAACTTCAAAATATGAAAGCATTTGTTAAAAGTATACATTTTGTTCATTTTTTTGTTTTAAAATGTAAGTGCATATCCCTATTGGTTTCTGTCCTGTTTACTTCTACTGGTGACATAACCATTTGGAGTTTAAATAATTTTACTGAATGTGAACTCTTTAACTTAAATAATGTTTTAAGATACCAGACCTCCCTTTGCTGTGTTTACCACTTTAAGATAACAGCAAAAATCACTGTACCTAAAGTTCTCTAACTTAAATGTAACTGAAAAAGATTCCTCAAGATCAAAAATCTGTTTTTGAGATAAAGTCATTTTCTTTCCCTCCCAAGGTTTTCAATTTGAAATGGAATTGTCCCGAGGATTATAATACATTTTTGAAAAGATACACAGATTTTTTTTAAAAGACACTGGTTAGCCTTCCTATGTTCATTTTTTTTTTTTTAAACATGGTTGGGCCCAATAGGTAAAGCTTTTTGTAAATGTAAAATAATAATGTAAAATCATTTTTTGCTGTAGATTACAAGTGTTGGTAAATCAGCAGTCTGAGGGATATGAATTTTAATCTTTGTTTCTTTAAAAGCATGATGGCTTATGCAGCACTATAATGACAATATTACAATGCAGATAGAACAATGGTTCCTGTCTGGGGTTACTAATGAAATACAGAGCTAGTCAAAAATATTTCTGAAATTAAAAAAAATATATATATTATACCCATATCCTAGTCCTCTACTCTTCTACCTACAACCATGAGGGGAAAATGGATATGAGAAAATACCTATGCTGCAAACAATCTGAGAGACTTTATGGAGTTTTCTTTATAAAGAATACTGTAAAAAATCAAAAAGACAGACAATACCAAGAAATGGCAAAGATGTGGAGAAACTGGAAACTCCACACGCTGCTGGTGGAATGTAAAATGGTATCGCCATTTTGAAGATGGTCCTGCGGTGCCTCAAAAGGTACAACAGAGTCACTCTAAGACCCAGCAATTCCACGCACAGATACAGATTCCAAAGAAATTAAAATACATGTCCACCCAAAAACTTGCACAGGAATGTTTGTAACAGCATTACTCATAATGGCCAAAAAGTAGAAACCCCATGTCCAAATGCCCATTAACTGATGAAGGGTTAAATAACTGTGGTGTATCCATACGACAGGATATTATGCAGCCATAGAGGAATGAAGGACTGACATATGCTACAACTTTGATAAACCTTGCAAACACTTATGCTAAGTGGAGAAAGCCAGATGCAAGAAGATCACATATTTTATGATTCCATTTGTATGGAATATTCAGAATAGACAAGTTCATACAGACAGAAAGTCGACTGGTGGTTTCTAGGGGTTCTGGGACAAGAGAATGGGGAGTGGCTGCTATAGGCTAACAGAGTATTTTATGATGATAAACATTTTTTTTTGGAATTGGACAGTGGTAATGGCTGTGTAATTATGCTAATATATTAAAACACTGAGTGGTATGTGAATTTTATGGTATGTGAACTATATCCCTATTAAAAATACATTTTAAAAAAATGCAAGGTAAAATTAAATTTCTGATCTAATGTTCAAGTGAAGAAACTCTTTGTTTCCTCTTTCTTGAACAAAATTGGTAATAGTGTCCATTACGAGTTCTTCAAAAGTATACTTCATATTAACTTCGCTATTGTCATGTGAGAAGTGAAATTGCATTTCTTGTTTTGATAAATCAAGAGGAATGGAACCTGTGTTCTTCTAGATGAATTTGTCCTTCTCCAATTTGTACTGATCTGATACCAAGAACACACCTGAGGCTACATGCCTTCCTTCTAAAATGACAAAAGCTTATTCATAGCTATTTGTTTATACAATGAATTTTCAAAAGCCAACACTGTCCTCAAAATAATGTTACTGGGTTTCATAAATGTCAGTGGACAATTAGATGGTCTCATTCAGAAAGCTTTAAGCAAACTTGTCTAAACTGTTTCTTTTTTTGATGTCACATTGAACTGAACTGAAGTGAAACTGAACATACCTTAAGGCTAAAGTAGACTGACAGTGAGTGAGAGAGAGTGTCTGTGTGCAAAAGATATACGTAGAGAGAAAGAGAAATATATTTCTCCGTGTACTTTCATTCATGGAGATTGGATTTATTATTAGTTCTAAAAAGACTAATAGCCCCTCATTCAGGGATCTCAGCTGTTTTTAAAATTAAGATGTGTCTGCATTGAATTCATTTGAATCATGATGGAAAGGCCGTGGCAAGCCCTGAGAGACCTGACTTACCCCTCCCAGAGCAAGGCAGATCAGAGCTTCCCTGGCACTTCCTGATGCTCTCCTCAGGCGACAGAGTGCAGGACTGTGGGTGCTCACACTTCTTCCCGTACCAGCCTGCTTTGCAGTCACATCGTCCACAATTACACTGTCCATGACCTTCACGGTGAGAGCGGCAAAAAATAAAAATGTACATGAAGATAATGAGGTCGGAATTAGTTTTCATTCTAACAGCAAATGTCACAAATGAGTCAGGATCTTGATGAATACAATATAACACATTAAGGCAAAGGCATATTTTTCTCAAATTCTTAAATAACTGATTTACGTGAATTGATCTTGAGGGGTAAAGGAAAGCAACCACTACAGATAAGATAAACAGTTTAGTAAGGCTATAAACTTCAAGCTGTCAAATTCCAGGAGCATGTGATTGTACTGGTCTGCTGGGGCCTTAAAGGAGTATCTGGGCTGGGCACTGTGGCTCACGTCTGTAATCCCAGGACTTTGGGAGGGCAAGGAGGGCAAGGAGGGCAGATCATGAGGTCAGGAGTTCAAGACCAGCCTGATGAACATGGTGAAACCCTGGTCCCTACTAAAAACTACGAAAATTAGCCAGGTGTGGTGGCATGCACCTGTAATCCCAGCTACTCAGGAGGCTGAGGCAAGGAGAATCGCTTGTACTCGGGAGGCTGACATTGCAGTAAGCTGAGATCACGCCACTGCATTCCAGCCCGGGTGACAGAGTGAGACTACGTCTCAAAAAAAAAAAAGGAAAAGAAAAGAAAAAAAGGAAAAAAAAAGAAAGAAAAACAGAACGTATTTGGTGGATTTGGCAATTAATTCGCATGGAGGGGAGTCACAGGGAAGGGCAATCAATATACTTTTGAAACAGGATTTTTTTTTTTTTTTGCTCTTCAGACTCTATTTTTTAATATATAAATGTTCCTTTCTCAGTAATTAATGCAATAAGTGAAATTAAAATCAGTATGGATGTAAAAAAATGGACATTAACAGCCAAGTAGACATACTTAACATTTATAGAGCATGTTACAAACATTATCAGAGAGAGTACATATTCTTTTAAGACTTAGGTTTTTCTTAGAGCAGTTTTAGGTACACAGCAAAACTGAGAGATATGCAGAGATGTTCCATATACCTCCTTCTCCCTCACGTGCATAGCCTTCTCCATTACCAACAATCCCCACCAGAGAAGTATGCTTGTTATAACTGATGAGCATACATTGACACATCACCATTACCCAAAGTCAATAGTTTACATTAGGGTCCACTCTTAGTGTATACTGTATGAGTGTGAGTAAACAAATAGTGACATGTATTCACCATTGTAGTATCATACGGAGTAATTTCAGTGCCCTGAAAACCCTCTGTGATCTTCCTAGTCATCTGTCCCTCTCCCACGCCTTTCCCCAATCTCTGGCAACCTGATCTTTTTACTGTCCTCTATAATTTTGCCTTTTCCTCAATGTTATATAGTTGGAGTTATACAGTATATGTAGTCCTTTCAGTTTTTTTTTTCAGTTGGTCATATGCATCTAAAATTCCTCTATGGATGAACACACTGTGGTACATCCAAAGAATGGAATATTATTCAGAATAGGATTTTTTTAAATAAACGATTTAATGTATTGCTATTTATTAAGGTCTCACAATCACAGTCAAATTGGGGGTCACAAACTGACAAAAAGCAAGAAATCTAGAATTCAGAAGAGGTCGCTCTTTTTTCCCCCAGATTTATTGAGGTATAAATGATCAAAAAAATTGTAGATACTTAAAGTATGTAATATGATATTTAGATATGCATATACATTGTGAAATGATTACCACAACCAAGATAATAAACATATCCATCACCTCACACAGTTATCTTTGTGTGTGTCTATGTACAGCGAGAATATCTAAGATCTACTCTCCTCATATTGCAAGTAGACAGTATTACCAACTCTAGTAACCATGCTGTACATTAGATCTCCAGCATGTATTCATCTTATAACTTTGAAAGTTTGTATGCAAAGTCTCCCCATTTCTCCTACCCCTCAGCCCTGGGCAACCACCCTTCTACTCTGTTTCTAAGAGTTTGACATTTTTAGATTCCACATATGCGTGAGATCGTGAAGTGTTTTTTTGTCTACGTCTGGTTATTTTACTTAACAGAATGTCCTCCAGGTTCATCCATGTTGTGCCAAATGAAAGGATTTCCTTCTTGAGGGACAAATACTATATCATTGGGTATATGTGTGTGTGTATATATATACAGATTGATGTAAATATATGCATATTATGCATATGCATATCAAATCATGTTACATATATATCTATATATAGATATCTCACGTTTTCTTTACCCACTCATCTTATAACAGACACTTGCGTTGTTTTCATATCTTGGTTATTAGGAATAATGCTCCAGTGACCATGGAGTGCAGACAGCTCTTCAAGACAATGATTTCATTTCCTTTGTACATATATCCAGAAATTCCTAGATTGTATAATTCTTTTTGATTTTTTAAGGAAACTTCATAATATCGTCCATAATGGCTGTATCAATTTACATCCTCACCAACAACATGGAAGTTTTCCTTTTCTCCACATCCCTGCCAACATTTATCTTTTGACTATTTGATAACAGCCATCCTAACAGGTGTGATGTCATATATCATTGTGGTTTTGATTTGCATTTCCCTCATTAGTGATGTTAATCACTTTTTCATATACCCACTGGCCATTTGCATATCTTCTTTGGAAAAATGTCTATGCCGGTCATTTGCCCATTTTTTAAAATCTGGTTATTTGACGTTTTTGCTATTGAGTTGTATGAGTTAGACACAGTTTCAACGTTTGTCCTCTCCAAATCTCACGTGGAAATGTATTCCCCAATACTGGAGATGGGGCCTGGTGGGAGGTGTTTGGACTATGGGAGCAGATCCCTCATGAATGGCTAAATGTTGTCCTTTTGGTGATGAGGGAGTTCTTGCTCTGGTAATTAACATGAGAGCTGGTTGTTTAAAAGAGCGTCCCACCTTCTCTCAACCTCTTTTGTTCGCTCTGTCTTCCTCTCTCTCGCCATGTGATGCACTAGCTCTGCCTCCACTTTCAGCCATGATTAGAAGCTTCCTGAGACCTCACCAGGAACAAAAGCTGGTGCCATGCTTCCTGTACAGGCTGCAGAAACGTGAGCCAAAATAGACCTGTTTTTGGTTTTTGGTTTTGGTTACTGATTTATTTATTTTTTTGAGACAGAGTCTCACTCTATTGCCCAGGCTAGAGTGCAGTGGCACGACCTTGGCTCACTGCAACCTCCATCTCCCAGGTTCAAGTGATTCTCATGTCTCACCCTTCCCAGTAGCTGGGACTATAGGTGTGTGTCAACATGCCTGGCTAGTTTTTGTACTTTTAGTAGAGATGGGGTTTTACCATGTTGGCCAAACTTGTCTATAACTCCTTTCCTCAACTGATTTGCCCACCTCGGCCTCCCAAAGTGCTGGGATTACATGCATGAGCCACCATGTGCCTGGCCCAAAATAAATTTATTTTCTTTATAAATTACCCAGCCTCAGGTATTTCTTTGTAGCAATGCAAAAATGGACTAGAACTCATATATTTTGAATATTAACCCCTTATTGGATATATGGTTTGCAAATATTTTCTCTCATTCCAGAAGTTGCCTTTTCATTTTTGTTGTTTCCTTTGCTGCTGTAGAAATCTTTTAGTTCAATGCAGTCCCACTCATTTCTTTTTGCTTTTGTCATCTGTGTTCTGGTGTTACATCCAAAAAAATCATTGCCAAGACCAGCGGCATGGAGCTTTTCTCCTATGTTTCTTCGAGTAGTTTTCAAATTTCAGGTTTTACATATAAGTCGTTAATCCATTTTGAGTTGATTTTTATACACAGTATAAGACTAATTTCTTTCTTCTGCATGTGGACATCCAGTTGTCCCAACACCATTTATCAAATAAACTGTCTTTTCCCTATTCTGTGTTCTTGTCATCTTTGTCTAAAGTCAATTGGCTATAAATGTATGGGTTTATTTCTATGCTGTCTATTCTGTTCCATTGGTCTATGTATCTGTTCCTATGTTAGTACCATACTGTTTTAATTACTATAGTTTTGTAATATAATTTGAAATCAAGAGCTATGGTGCCTTCAGCTTTGTTCTTGCTGAAGATTGCTTTAGTCATTTGGGGTATATTGTGGTTCCATGTGAATTTTAAGTTTTTTTTGTTATTACTATGAAAAATGCCACGAGAGTTTAAAAATTATTATATGTACATATTTATGGGGTAGAATTACATGTTTTGATACATATATAGGTTGTATTATGATCAAATTAGGGTATTTCACATGACCATCACCTTATGCATCTATCATTTGTGGTAAGGGCATTCAAAAGCTTCCCTAATTATTTTCTAATTGTAATATGCCATGTCTTACTGTTAACTGTCCTCACCCTACTGTGTAATAGAAGTTGAACTTATTCCCGCTATCTGATTGTAACTTGGACCACAGACCAACCTTTCCCCATCCTCCCATCCTCCTCCTCCCGTCTCTGGTAACCACATTTTAAACTCTCTGCTTCTGTGATCCCAATTTTATTTTTAGATTCCAATTTTTTAGTTTTTGAAATAAGCTCTTTCTGTGTCTTATTTCACCTAACATGACGACCTCCAGTTGCATTCATATTGTTGCAAATGACAGGACTTCTTTTTTTAATGGTAGAATTATCCATTCTGTATATATACCACACTTTTTTATCTATTCATCTGTTAATGGCCACTTGTGATTCCATATCTTGACTACTGTAAATAGCGCTGCAATAAATAAAGAAGTACAGATAAATCTTTGACATATTGATTTCGCTTCTTTTGGATATATATCTAGTAGTGAAATTATGGAATCATATGCATATTATAGTTCTATTTTTAATTTTTTGAGGAACCTCCATACAGTTTTCTATAGTGTTTGTACTAATTTACATTTTCACCAACAGTGTGTCAGTGTTCTCTTCTCTACCTCCTTGCCAACGTTTGTTTTCTTTTGTCTTTTTTAATTATAATTCTATAATAAAACCGATTCTAACTGGAGTGAAGAGTATCTCACTGTGTTGTTGATTTGCATTTCCCTGGCAATTAGTGATCTTGGTCATATCTTCATATACCTCTTGGACATGTGACTGTCTTCTTTTGAGAAATATTTATTAATGTATTTTGCCTATTTTTACTTGGGATGTTTTCTTGCTATTAAGTTCCCGATGTATTCGTGATATGAATCCTTTGTCAGATACATAGTTTGCAACTATTTTCTCCCATTATGTAGGTCTATTTATCATTCTTTTCGTTGTTTCCTTTTTTGATCAAAAGCTTGTCAGTTTGATGTCATTCTATTTATTTTTGTTTTTGTTGCTTATGCTTTTGAGGGCTTAGTTTAAAAATTCTTGCCCACAGTAAAGTACTGTCCTATGTTTTCTTCTAGTAATTTTGTAGCTTTGGGTTTTACATTTAAGACTTTAATGCATTTTCAGTTGATTTTTGTATATCATGAGAAGTAGTGGTTTAGTCTCATTCTTCTGCATATGGATATCCAATTTCTCCAGCACCATTTATCGAAAACATTATCTTTTCTCCAATGTGTATTCTTAGCACTTTTGTTGAAAATCAGTTGGGTGTCAGTCATTGGACTTTTCACAGAAATTGCAATGAATCTGTAGATCACCTTAGGTAGTGCGAACATTTTGACAATATTTATTTTTCTGATCCATGAACATGAGATATCTTTCCATTTATTTGTGTCTTCAATTTCTCTCATCAATGTTTCATATTTTTTGGTGCAATAATCTTTCACATCCTTGGTTAATTTTATTCCTAAGTATATTATTTTTGACACAACCACAGATGAGATTGTTTTCTTAATTTCTATGTTGGTTACTTCACTAAAGCAAAATGTTATCTTATGGAGTCTCCATACTTTATTTTCACACACTTTTAAGCAAATACTAAATGTTTAGCCTAGAGATCCTTAGAGTAAAACCGGTAACCTACATGGAGTTTACAATCCTTGAAGATTAGCCTAGTGTATACAAAAGAGGTCAGAAAAGACATTAAATTTTTTGACACATGAATATACAGTTTGCAAAGAATTGTGAAAAACAGTGGTATGGTTTAGCAAAAATCGACCTACATTATCAATAAAATAATGGGTTCAAATCCTGGTTCTGCTTCCTACAAAGTGGGGCTGGTCAAACGACCACCTCTGAGTTTCAGTTTCTTCATTTTAAAAAGGAAGAAAATATATTATCAATCCACATTTATTGGGAAGTATATTAAATAGTTTAAATGCTACATAAAAGGGAGCTACTATTACTTGTATTCATCAGATCCCACATTAAAAGCAGATAGAGGAAAGCACAGTTTCAATGAGCTTTCTGTAATTCCTAATAAACATGAAGCTACTCATCACTGCAGATGCAGAACAAAGTAGATTTCTATAATTGCTGCAAAAATGCATGAAGAATTTTAAAAGTGGAATTACACTCTTTAGAAGTACATATAAATGTTAATGGATGAAAATGCAGACTATCTTTAGCATCTGATATTAATGTATATCATCCAATATGAAAATTGGCCTCCAGTGAAGACTAGTCCCTTTTACTAACATTCCTTGAGGTTTGTGGTTCCATCTTCTGAATTTGAAGAAACTGGACAATACACATATGTGGAAGCTTTTCACCATTTAACTAATTTTTATTTTTAAAAAATCACAAAATCATAAATCAAAGTGGAATGAGACATTAGGGATCACTGAATTTAAATCTCTTATTTAACTCCAAATTCAGTTCAATTCAGATGCTCATTTGCTGATCATCTGTATGTAACAGAGTCTATTTGACAAATTGTTGCCATAATTATCTACTCTAGACCTCAGTTGGAAGGAAAAGAAAATTGTTATTATTAATAAACATACATGACATACAAATATGATTATTTAGACCTTACATTATGGGAATTTTTGTAACAGTTTATGCTTATTAACAATTATATTTCACATGTTGTTGGGTTCTATGGCTTTTGCCATTCATTCACCTCAGTTTAAGAAGTTCCCATTGGGTGTGGTGACTCAAGCCCATAATCCTAGCACTTTGGAAGGCCGAGGTGGGTGGATAACCTGAGGTCAGGTGTTCAATACCAGCCTGGCCAACATGGTGAAACCCCATCTCTACTAAAAATACAAAAATTAGCTGGGCGTGGTGGCACATGCCTGTAGTTCCAGCTACTTAGGAGGCTAGGCAGGAGAATCGCTTGAACCCAGGAGGCGGAGGTTGTAGTGAGCTGAAACCGTGCCACAGTACTCCAGCCTGTATGACACAGGGAAACTCCATCTCAAAACAAAAATAAACAAACAAACAAAAAACAAGGAAGTTCCTATCTTTCTTTATTTTCAGCCCTCAGGTAAGGTTAAGGACAAACATTGCAAACAGATCTGCATTGGAAATGCATATATAAATAATGATTTTAACACATATATCCTTAACATTTAAAGTGCAGTCAATTCTGTTGTTTCATAGGAGCCAATGGCTTTGAAATTCTTGGGGACAAGTGGTTTTATTTCAGAGACAGTTATATCTGTTGTGAGGAAACTGGGCAAAGTACAGAACATGCTGACATTTGTGAGAGACTTGTTGACACTGGAACAATAACATCGCTTGTTGACACTTTAACAATAACATTGAAAACCAGATTGAAGAGGGAGAAAAAGTTTCTCTACTCTTGAAAGTTTAATGGCTGTGAAGGTTAGAACAATACATCTAGCAGATGCAGACCCCGGGAAATCCCTAACTACCCAACAGAATGTCCCTGCCACTACAGCCCACCTGAATTCACAGGCAGTAATTCCCCCACAGGAGGATTCCCTCCGTGGAGAGGGAGAATAAAGTAGAAACCTTGGGGGCAAAGGCAGGTACAGAGGGAGACCCATGACTGAAGGGAGAACGTTCTTAAGTTGCATAGTTGGAATCCATGTTCAAAAGCAACCATTATTCTCTATCTGAAGTCCATTCACATGTTGACATCAATTTAAAAAAGACGGCAGAATAAAACTAATCCTAAAGACAGAAGTTATTCAAAAGAGATTTTTAAAGTTAGAATCCCATCCAATTAGTAACAAAAGTCAGATTAGTTGTGGAAGCCTTAATACATTTTTTTAAGTTCGGATGCTCTAGACCTGCAGGAAGAAATCATTGTCAGTCTTTTACCTTTATTCTCTCATATGCACGTTCTGTTTTCTTATCATTTTATTTTTCTTGGTCAGTTTTTAATTCTCTAAACCTTTTTCCCCTTACATAATTCTATTATTGCAGACTTATTTTTATATCCCATTGCTATTTCTGATGCTCTTCTACAAATATAAGGGGGAAATAGAGCCTATAAGCTCTCACACCTCTTTTCCTGTGTACTTAATGCAGCATCATGAACATTCTCCAGGATCATGCTTCTAACTGCATGCTTCACCTCCAGGCACTGCCAACTATAGCAAAGCTTGGAAGAATATATGTGTATCCTTACTTTGACATGTGTGTGATGACTCCTTAATAGCCTTCTCAATAACACACCTGCAGCCAATTGCTTGCACACTGGGATGAATTTAAGAGATTGTGTCATTGCTGCGATTGGCTGAAGGATAAAAGACCTTAGCCCTAAACAGGAAAATATCAAAGTGGGAGAATATTGTTTAGTTCAAGATGGCCAATGTTCCTCCTCAAATCATCCCCTGATATGTCTTCTATGCTATACCACCAGGATTTGATATCAATTGAACAAGTTCAAGCTGAGGAAAGAAGAGGCATTTAAATATGAGTGACATACGTAAGCCATCCATAAAGAATGAAGCTCCTGAAAGTCAGTGAATGTATGGTAACCAGTTTAAGTGACAAAATAGTGGCACAGAAAGTGTTTGATGGTTTTATTGTTTGGGGAGAGTAGAACTGGTTTTATTGTTTGGGTAAAGTAGAATTTTCTAAATAAGATATCTCACTGTATTTCATAGAAGAAGCAAGCCTAAAAGTGCATGGATAAAGTTTCTATAATTCTAGCCTACTATAATAAAAAATAGTATTGATAATAGTATTGCCTAATTTAAATGTTTATTACAGATTAATTGACAGAAGTTAAAACGTAAACATAACTTTTGCTTTTTCAGTAATAAAAATTATATCCTACATATTTCAAGAAGTTAGTCATGTGCTTTCAAAATATATTTTAGAATATTAGAGATATCACTTTAAGTGAAACTGTGTATGTCCTATAACATCCTTCATGATATTTAATTGGTAGAGTTTAAAAATCACTTAGAAATGTCAGGTATTGGTACCAGATTCTCAGGCAGGTATTGGGCTTTTCAGATAAGACAGAAAATTATAAAACAAAATTGCAACTTTTCTTGTGAAGTTACCAGTTTCTCAATTCCAATTTTAAAAGTTATGCCAAAGAAGGAATCATTTGGTAAAGTCAAGAAGATGAAAATGTTGGGTTTTGCTATATAGAAGAGTTTAAAGATAATGACATCTATTTAGCATGAAAACCCTTTCGACTGCCAGAACTTACATCAGGGGTTTTTTTTTTTTAATAGACAAATCGTGAAAAGGTCATAAAAGAAGAAATCAGGAGACTTGTGTCCTTCATCTAGATGTGCCGCTATCTTTTCTGGGCCTTATCTCAAATTGCTTTATCTTTCAAATGCAAGAACTAAAAGAAGATAAATTTGTCGCACGGGTCTGAAATGCGATGCTTCCATGCTAGTTTGTCAAATTTATGTGTATGTTAAGCCTGCAGGTTTTAGTTTCATTACTTCTAACCAGTATTCCTTTAAACTGTGTAGGTAGAAGATCATGAAATAGAGATGAAAGATTCAGAGTGGTGCTGTTTGTTCCTGATATCAAACATCAGAAGAATTCAAATAAGAGAAATGCTATCTAAAGACCTCTCTGTATGTATATACACATACACACACACACACACACACACATACACACACACCCCAATGGCAGAACAATATGGTGCTTGGTGTTGGTATAATCTACCTACCATAAAAATGACTGTAGCCCAAAATACCCATATGAAAAGGAAGATTTGCAGCAAAAGCAGCCACCAAAGTGGCCCGAAGACCATGCTGGGAAGGCAGGAGTTATTAAGGCTCTCAGGCCGTTACAGGAAAAGGTGTTAACCAAACCTTTTCTTGTTTATTTGTAACTATTGTGTTCTTTGGAGTTATGCTATCCAAACTTCAGAAACAGGTGCAGGCATTTCAGGACAAGTGCAGTTGCATCTATTCCAGACAAACACTTCTCTGTTTTAGAGGATACTTCTTTCTTTTTAAAGGATCAAAAAATGCGCGTGAATTTGAATCTGATGTTAACAAGCCTGTTAACATGCTTCCAAAGTAACATGAAGACAATCAATAGGGAAAAGCCTTGGGGAATAACTTAGTGTTTGCTATTTTTTTAAATTCAATATATTAATGTTTCCTTTCAAGAAAATGCAGTCTGAATATACTTAATCATTTCCTTTAGTTTCTTTTCTTAATGCTTTGGCAATCCACAGTGACAAATTTTGCCACATAATACGGTTCTATCAAAAGATTCCATTTTCCAAACTAATGTAACCCTAAGCCAAAACTTTCCTTATATTTTCATAATTTTCTTAGGCAGGGGAAGCTGAACGATAAAGTTTAAGGTCACATTGCAGCGTATTTTTTCAGTTAAGGGATTTGGGGAAATAGACCTGAGTGGCAAGCAGCCATTAGGAATAAAGCAGTTATATTAGAATCAGAAAGTAAATTGAGTGTAACAAAGGGGACAGTCGGGACACATCAGGATGCCTGTTCATGCCCTGATCATTTCAGTCACACTCAAATTGGGTCAACAGTATTATCTTTGAGGGGTGCATGTATGTGTGTAGTAAAACAGTCATGTTGGTGTATGGGTGAATGAACATACAAAAACACAGGTATTTTGTGGATGATGAACAACAGATCGGATTAAAAGAAGTAAATAAAATTTATTTATTTGGTGGGTGCAGGGACCGTGTTTCAACATATTTGTGTCCCCTATATTCATGATGTGTTAGGCATAAAATATTTACATTTAAATGCATTATTGAATAGATAAATGGAAATAATGTGAATGAATGAATAAAATGGGAATGTCAATTAAAAGAGCTAACTTAAACTAATCCTTCCAGAGATTTCCTTGGACTTAACTAAGACCAATACTCTCAGGATGGCAAGAATAGGAGCTAAAAATAAAACTTCATTTCATCCGAGCCTTATTATATTCTAGTCTTGCATGAATGACTAGAGAATATTGATGTCATTGGGTTACTTCTGTCTCATAACACAAAGGTATTAACATGCTCAATAATCAACTATATGGCACTCTTCTTACACTGCAACTTAGACTGGTAATTAGGAAAAATTTAAAGACTAATAATTCTCTAAGCGTAATACCATACAGCATATAGAATTCTACAGAGTCTGTAAGAATGATAAAATACTCCAGAGATTGATGTCTGCTACAGATCATAATGATGTTCAGAGAAGCTTAGTTTCATTTAAAAAAAAAAAAAAATCTGAGTACCCAGAGGACAGTTCTTCCTCAGAAAAATAAAGTAAAATTGGAAAATTGTATTTGCATCACCTGGAGATTAAGTTACATGAGTAGTCAGGCTATATGTGTTTACAGATGACACTTTAATGGCAGTATGAACTTTATCAGGTTACTTAATTTCTCTGAACGTATTTTCTCCTCTGCTAAACTATAGACAGTAATGCCTCCCTGTCTGAGTTAGTGTGTAAATAAAGAACTCAGTAATGGTCCAATAGAGTAGGGTATCTGTAAATATGAGTTTTTTCTTCTTTCCTCAATTCCTCATTCTCAGTGTGGGAGCCAAGCTGTGGAAAGCTGGCCACGTTCAATTCACTTCAACCAGTGGATCATAAAATCACAATAATAGATTGATGTCTTCTTGTCCAAACTACAGTCAACTGTGCCATCACCTCTTCCTACCCCTACCTGTCCATACCCACTGGGTGGAGTCTCATAGGGTACGGAAGAAATGAAAATGTGAGAAAAAAGAAAACAGGGAAGAGGGATTGAAGGGGAATAGCGTGAGGTGGAATATTAGATTCCAGGGCAGCCTCCTTAATGACAGTTCACCTGCTCAGCCTAGAGTAAGCACTCCAAGACTAAATGACTCACTGCAGGAATTGCACACAAGCTTACACAAGGATTAAAGTGTCAATTCAGGAGTCATCACCCATCTGCACCCCATGACCCCACTCCCTCACAGTGAGATGCACTGGCTCATAGGGCCCTGAATTATCACTGTAATGCAGTTAGTTTGAATTTTTCAACCCAGTCCAAAATCAGGATCAACATCAGAATTATGGATTTCACAAGAAAGTGAATACTCATGGGAAAAAGGGGCTCCAAATCAGCAAGTCACACACTTACAATTTTAACATATAGCCTTTTATATGCCTCCCTTATTTTAAAATTGTGTCAATTCACATTTATCTTAAAGGCAATCTCAAAATGACACTGTGGCCTGGCGCGGTGGCTCATGCCTATAATCCCAGCACTTTGAGAGGCTGAGGCTGGCTGATTATGAGGTCAGGAAATTGAGACCATCCTGGCTAACATGGTGAAACCCCATCTCTACTAAAAATACAAAAAAATAGCTGGGCGTGGTGGCGGGCGCCTGTAGTCCCAGCTACTCGGGAGGCTGAGGC
This sequence comes from Theropithecus gelada, assembly GCF_003255815.1. Lineage (NCBI taxonomy): Eukaryota > Metazoa > Chordata > Mammalia > Primates > Cercopithecidae > Theropithecus > Theropithecus gelada. Next base: position 40,642,037 of record NC_037685.1, on the reverse strand, counting down.
AGGAGAATGGCGGGAACCCGGGAGGCGGAGCTTGCAGTGAGCTGAGATAGCGCCACTGCACTCCAGCCTGGGCGACAGAGCGAGACTCCGTCAAAAAAAAAAAATTACATTGTCAAATGGCATTTCCTGAATGCCAGCATAGTTTTAACTACCAACTCTATGCTTACAACTTGAAATTCTCTTGGTTTAGCCCTGACCCTGACTCACATATTCAACAGGCTTGGAAAAAAAATATAAACTTTGGCTTACCCTTTGTCCTCTATGCTGGAGATGTCTAGAAACAAACTTGACAGCTTCCTTCCATATTCCCCATTTCAGTAAATGGCACCAACATTTTCCTAGACACTCAGACTAGAAATCTGATAACGATAGCACTCTACTGCCTAAAACCATCATTAGCTCCTCATTGCCTTTAAAATAAAACCTGGTTCTACAGGAAGGTTAAAAAAAAAACCCAGTTCTTGTTTCTTAACCAACTTTACCTTTTACCACATGCTTCCTTACTTGGCATTCTGGTAATTTCAAACTGAGTCTGGTCCCATGCACAGATTCTATCCCTCTGTTCCTTCTGCTTGGAATGCCCCTCTCATCTTTCTTTACCTGCAAACCTATTTTTTTTTTTTTGGATGCAATCCACATGCATTATGATCCAATAACCTCCTGCAATGCACAAGCCCTACACCGCCACGACTGTGAAGAGCCATATCACCCTAATTAAAATGTCCAAGAGCCCTCTTCCCCACGATTCTCATCATCTCTTTGGAACATAGGCGCCACTCACTAGTCATGAGCTCTTTTATTACCACTGTGTTGACAGCAACGATAATGAAGAACATGAGCATGTATAATGAATAATAGAAAAAATGCCCTCAAGAGAGTAGTGTTCACAAAATGTTTAGGAAATCCTCTGGAGCACAAGACATTATCAGAAGAGGGAAACCCTTCTACAAAGGGAAGATTTAGCAGCAGGCTTTCCCCAGTCAGTCTGGAGAAGGCTTTGAAGTTGCACACTCATAATTAAATGGGGCAGTTCTTTTATCTCCCTTTGCTGGCAAACTTTCAGGAGACCAGAGGAGTTTGTATCCATCTGCATGCACCAATCAGGCAGTCAAGCTTAACAAGATGTATATGTGTATGTCTCTACCTTATGGATTATCAAATAGAACTGGACTGAAAATCTATAACTCCATTTTTGCTAAATGATACCTTTTCAGATAGATTTCTGACTGCTTTCTTTTTCTTTGTACTTTTAGACATCCTGGACTTATGTATTTTATTTCTTTGCATTTAGATTGCAAACTCCATGAAGTCAAAGATCATGGCTGTCTCCTGTCTGCTACTGGCTTCTACCACACCAGTAGCCCAGATGTCACTCAGTCCCTAACAGACAGTATCTGCCCCCTAGTATTTACAGTCAAAGATTTTTGAAACTACTAATGGATATTTAATTATAGACTACATTGCAGAATAACTTTAGTTTAAAGCCTGTCAAAGAGTTAATGCACAAAATAACCCTGGGCGTTGTATTATCCTGTTTTGTAATACATTAATACAGCTGTCCTGATGGCAACTATCCTGTTCATTGTCGACAGCTCTGCGAGTTTTGCAGTCTCAGAGTTGAACTGAGTAGCTATCTAGAGCTAATGGTTCTCCTGGGTGAGGAATTAGACTAACTTGAAAAGAGTGGGTGCCCTCTCATCTCTAGTCTTCGCCAACTTCGGGGATTCTCTGGAGGTTTTCCAAGTCACTAGTAGGAGCATTGCAAATATAAAATGCTTTGGAATGCATATTCAGTTTCTTTTACAGGGTCTGTGAGAATCAGAAATCTTAAAAACAGGAAAATATGTATTTATTTTTATTCATTACTTTTTACATTTTTGTGGTTGAACTGAGTAGCTGAGTAGCTATCTAGAACTAATGATTCTCCTGGGTGAGGAATTAGACTAACTTGAAAAGAGTGGGTGCCCTCTCATCTCTAGTCTTTGCCAACTTTGGGGATTCTCTGGAGGTTTTCCAAGTCACTAGTAGGAACACTGCAAATATAAAATGCTTTGGAATGCACATTCAGTTTCTTTTACAGGGTCTGTGAGAATCAGAAATCTTGAAAACAGGAAAATATGTATTTTATTTTTATTCATTACTTTTTACATTTTTGTGGGTACACAGTGGATGCATGTGTTTATGGGGTACGTGGGGTGTTTTGATACGGACGTGCAATGTAAAGTAAGCACACCATGGAGAATGGGGTATCCATCCCCTCAAGCATTTATCCTTAGTGTTACAAACAATCTAATTATACTCTTTACATTATTTTAAAATGTACAATTAAATTATTGACTATAGTCACCCTACTGTGCTATCAAACAGTAGGTCTTATTTATGCTATCTAATTTTTTTTTGTGCCCATTAACCATCCCCACTTCCCCCTCCAGAAAAATAGGAATTGAAAGAGCCCTTACCTGAACAGAAGTCATCAGAATATCGGTCATAGACAGCTCTACAGTCCCTTTCATCGCACTCACAGGTGTCCCCATGAATATCTCCCCAGTCCCCAGTTGGATCAACATCGTGACAGGTACATTCACCACATACACAAGTCCCTAGGTGGGAAGAAGAATTTTATAAGAATCCAGTCAAGAAAAACCATGAAAGAAAGCATTTCACATATTTCTTATTATTTTCTGCTGCTTACTTTGTATTTGAAAAAAAACCACATATATTAGATAAAAATATTCTAAAAAGGAAAAGCACCATCTAATATTGGTAATAGAGATTCCTTAATAAACAAAAGTTATTATATATTCTATAATTATGTGAGTTGGTAGAATGTGTCATTAGTATTGTGTTAGTTTCCTTCAAAGATAACACTAAAACAATTTATAAAAGATATAATCCTTTCCCTCAAGAAGCTTGTAATCTATTTGGCAAAAAGAAAGCTGATTAGAAAGAAAAATTAGCAAACACTAAAAACAATATGTGACTATTTTGTAAACTAAGACATGAATGCTCTAAGAATTTGGAGAAAGAGGATCAATGAGGGTTGGAGTAATTAGCAGTGGATGGATTGGATATATACGGATTAGAGGAAATGTTCTAGGAGACATTGGAGGTAGAACTAAGAGAAAGTCAACAAGAAAAGACTAAGCAATGAAGGGTAGGGATGGGCATAGGGACCCTGAGGTGCATGTTAAAAAAAGACTAAGAAGTAAGGTTTGCTAGATCAGATGAGTCCAGATTATAGAGAATGTTGGAGATCAGATTGAGAGATATAAACTTGGTCATTTGCAGACTTGCAGAGGGAAATACTCATCTGTAAATCATATTTACTCTGTGTGGATTATCAGTAACTGTCTTTAGGGCAACCAGCTAATCATTTGATAGAGACATAAAGTTAAATCCTTTTCTTACCTCTAACAACAAAATAAGTACCAGTTGGATTAAAGATTTAAATGTACAAAATAAAACAGTAGAATATGAACTAAACTCTTTTTATTCAAGACCCCCCAATGCACAATTACTAAAAAAGGAAATTGAAAATTTCAAAAAAAATGGAAAATTTTGGTTGGAAACAAAACACTATAAAAAAAAAAACAGACTGATAAAGCTGAAACAAGTGGTTAATATGTCTGTAAAAGACAAAGAATACTTACAAAAACATATAAATAAATCATAGGATTGAATATAGAAAGGATTAATATGCCCAAAGTGAAATAGACAAAACCAAAGAATAGGAAATTTCATACAGAAATAATGATAGATACAGATGAAAAATGTTTATCACTCAATTGACCACTACTAAGCGGGTAGCAGTGGGAGAGCTTCAAAATAATCATGATTGGCAATTATTTCAGATGTCAGATTGTCAGAGGTGGAAAATACTGCTTGGATCCAGACTTGGTAAAGGTGTGGGACAATGGGTACTTTCTGGCCCTGAACAGAATGCACAAAATGGTACAACTTTCTGGGTAGGGATTTTACAATATGCACTTTTTATATCTGTGTTATTATTTAGACGTATAGCTCGCTTTAATTAATGTACCCAACAGAAATAAAAAGTACACACGAGTATATGTTCAGAAATATAAAATATAGTTGTATTTATATTTTTGAAAAATTACTAGTGACTGAAATATTGATCAATGGGGAATTAGCGCAGTAATGGTACACACATATGGACTAGTTGGCAATCACTGAGTAATAATTAGGTTTTTGCTCCATAAATATGGAAAGATAAATAACATATATTACGAAATAAATAAAAGTGTAAAATTACAAATCAGCATGTACAGTATGATTTGATATTTTTCTTTAATAAGAAGGAAATACAGGGATAGGGCAGCCACACAAGTGAATTTTAACAAATAAATACGGACTGAAAGTTCATGTGACAATATGTAAAAGGAGGTTACACCTGGATGTTAGGTTTATGGGTCATTTTCTTATTTTTCTGTGTACTCTACTTTGTTATCTAGATTTTTAAAAATGAATATGCATTGCTTTCATAAGAGGATAAATGAGTTTGGTCAAGAGGAACAGGGACTAGGAGCACGCAGATGTGAAAAAGCAGCAGCTTCTCAGCCATGTGTAAAGGGGTCCAATATGAAACTCAATAAACTGGGTGGGCAATAGAGGACATTTGTTCTATTAATGGCTATGTCTGCGACATTGGGTTTTTGGCCCCTGAAGATGGGGAAAAAGGAAGACAAGATAGGTATGTGCAGGGACCAGCGTCTTTCTATTACCTATGGATGCAATGGCACAGAAACGCTTTCAGGGTAGTCAGGCGTATAACCTTTTTAGAAAAAACAATGACTCATCTCAGCACCCACTTCTGCCCTGTCTTCATGTACCCCTGAGTCTCAGAAGCGGTGAGTCTCGTTGAGGCAAGCTGCTTCCTATTATGCCTCTGCCAGATCTCCAGGTCAGAACGCTCCCAGCACAGCAAAGTGGGAGGCAGGTGGCTTAGCTTATGTTTCTGAAGGACGCCGTCTCTCACAGCCAACGTAACTCTGCTGTGGAACCTGACCTTAATCCACGGCCCAACCAACTCCATTTTCCACCTCTCTCTTTTTGACAGCTAAATAGTCATTTTCCACAGTACACAGTTCAAGCTTCATATACTTATAAATGGTAACTGTGACCCCTACTGCATAAAAGGACCTATGCAGAAAACACATCCTTATACATAAAAAGAAACCATAAGGTAAATTCGTATGATACTGTAAGATTTAATCCTCACAAAGAGAGGACTTCATGATTTTGTTCCAAGTTCCTGCCTTTTTATTTATTTTCTCTATGTAAAGAAATGTGGCACATTTTATTCCTCTATGTCAGTTTCTGAAAGGCGGTATGCTACGGTTTCTGTACTAGCATTATCTATTACAATGCACGTATAGAAACGAAAAAGAAGTTTTCCACCTATCTGATTTTTTTAGTTTTAAAGAAGAAGTATAGTCACTTTTTAATGTCATCGATAGGCAATGAAAAGTTTAGGATGGCTCTCTTTATCATTATGACAGAGGTAAAATTAAGTATTTTCAAGGAATTTTAAAACTATGTTTAAACTGTTTGATTTTATATCAAAAGTTAGTTAACTACCTTTAAGTTATAGTTTAGCAATATTAATATATTTGTTAACTTCCTTTGTAAAGTCAGTGTACATTTCATATGGCTATTGGATACATACTTTGTAAATCTATTGCATTCAATATCACATTTTTATTATTGCACACAGAAGTTAAATTAGTCCATATCAAATCTGCATTTCAACCAAGCCTTCCATTTACTCATAATTAAGACAAGAGGGTTTTCTGAATGCTCTCTGGATAATTAGATGCTCATGCTGTAGATGGTTCTGTTAGTCAAGAGACATTTAACAGAAGTATCTACAGGAATTGCCTTTTAGCTGTACTGTGCTATTTCTGGAGGGCTGCCAAATAAATTACAGTCCCTAAGTTAACTGTTTCTTCAGTGAAGCTTAAAGAATGACAGCAACTTTCTTATCTTTCTCTTTTCTACTCAATAAAAAACAAGACAGAAAAGACTGTTGATATAGTAAATGTTGATTTACATCAAAGTAAATGATTAGAAGATAACTTCCTCCCACACTAGAGGACATACAGAAAAAAGAAGTGTTAGCAATTAAAAGCTTTGTTTGCCTCCCCATTATGTAGTAACATGTATGAATGACACACCTCTGTTACTGCAGATTTTGCCATCTGGAGATGTGCATCTTCGCTTGCTTTCCCAGGGGGTGATATCGCACTGGAATTCACATTTATCTCCATGCCAACCAGCCTTGCAGTAGCAGTTTCCACAGTAACACTTCCCATGGCCTTTACCCAAAATGAATTTTATACAGTGAGGAAAAAAGCAACTTTCATAAGCAGAATTAACTTTCTATTTTTTTGTGATCACTTTTGCCTTCTGAAATAATGTCACAGTTCAACATTCCTTGCCTAAAATCATCAAATTATACAGCTTTCTCCAAACACATCATGGTTGTGCCTTTACCTGCTTAATTACACAAAAAGAGCAAAGTGTCCTTTAACTTGGCCTAGACAGAGAACTGACTGAAAGTATTTTTAACGAAATGACATGAATGACCATGAGAGTCTATTACTTTTCCATCTCAAATGCACGTATCAAACCCAAATATATATGAGCATTCACTCTAAGGATGTTTCTTGAATTAGTTATTAAAATATTTCATTTGAAATCAACTATTGAGAAACCAATGGTGCATATTTACCTAGATACACATTATGAAGGACCAAACAACTCTTTAAAGCAGAAGAAATATTTCATCTTTTCACTCAACTGTGTCCCACAAGCTGTTGGGTTCTACCATGTGAAAGAGGTTTTCAGCCTAGTCCATGTTTAATCCTCATTTAGACAAATAAAATACCACGGGCCCTCGGCCTCACAATCAAACTCCCTTTCGACTTGTCAAGGGGATACCAATGACAGCTAAGGGCACTCATCATTTTGTGTCCAGATGCCCTCTTTCAGCTCCTACCTCTCTGTAACCTGTCACCTGCTCATCTGCACTTGCCTCCAAGCCATCTGTAGTGAATTATCCCATCATTGCTTTCCTCATCCACATCTAGCAATCCTTCTGCAAATTCCCCAAAGATGGTATTTATCCCAAAATTTACTTCTTGTACTGTCATCTTTGTGGTTATATCACCTAAGCATAAATGTAGGTCGTTGCTCTTGTTTTGTTTTTAGTCTATTCTTTCCGTATTATAGGAGTTTGTGTTTTATCAGTCTATGGCTAAAGTCTTTGTCCTTTCCATCTCCCTTCTCTTACAGTCAAAATCCCCCAAAGACAATGCAAAACTGATTATGAGACTACTTTTCATTGTCTTATAAGCATATTTATCATTCTAACGCTATGGTATCTCTGGCCAATGGCAAGAACTTTAGTAGGACCTGTAAAACTCACATAAGAAGCAGGAATTACAATAGAATATTCTGGTCTCCTATGCTATTCACATCCAGCAGATGAGACTTCCATCAAGAAGACATACATGTGAGAGACAGAGACAGACAGATAAGGAGAAAGAGTGCTATAGTGAGACACAGAGAAAGAGACAGGGACCCAGTGCCATGTTTTCTGTCTAAATAAGTTATAATTGGGATATTCAAAGAAAATCACTTCTTAACCTAACAATCAATGACCATTTCCATAAAGAATCTGAATTTTAAATTTGTTTACTTAAGCAAGTGCAAAGGCTGTCAAGTGATTTAATCGGTACAGAAGATATCATCTATATATTTTATTTATGAACTTAAAACGGTGTCCACTTGCACACACAACTAAATCACATCCTAGTGATATATCACAGGCCTCAATAACTCAAGGATTACACTGAAGAAAAGCAATAGTGTATATTAATTGCTTTTCTTAGGAGTCAGGTTTGTAAGACGCAATCACCTTTTTAGACTACAGAATTTATTTTCTTTGTAATTTCAGAAAATTTATACAGAAGGTGCTACATACGTAAGGCTTACTATATTAACAAATAATAGAAAATCTATATTTCTCACATCCAAATTCTTTAAATATTTATACAAGTCAGTATCGAATTCGGGTTCTACTAAGAAACCTTTGAGTTAAAGGTAAATAAGGAAGCAAAAATTATGTGACGATACACATCTATGCAGATATGGAAAATTAAACAGATATCCACATAACTCAAATAAAAATATTGAACAAGACACATCTGAATAATTGAGATTAAAATGTGTGCTTTAGGACAATACATATTCCACACAATAAACATAATTCTTTGCTTTGTGCAAACTGATAGAGCAAGAAAATCTCTATTTGTACTGCTTCACTGATGAACTGTAGAATCATCTCTCAGCAGATTGGTTTCATGTGAATGACACATGGAAAGATTTACAATCCCAGGCAATGTCACCCCCAGAGGGTGTTTACTAGAGTGCTGGTGTCCTTGATCAGAGACTTTGCACCATGAAATTGCTTAAGCCTCAAACAAATGGAAATAACAACTAGAAAGTTTGAAAGTTAAACATTTTCTGTTGTGTTGTTTCAAGTTACATGTTTCTATGTATACATGCAAATAGACTCTGCTTTGTTGGTGTGTATCACCACACACTGGCCCCAAAGCATGTTCCAGTCTTCTTTTTTTTTTTCATCTGTAATAATTAGAAACTAAACTTGAAGAGGACAAATACATATATTTGTGGATGGATTTGTCTAATTGATCTAATTATTTTGGATTGAGCCCTTTAAGAGAGACTTGTCTGAGTAGCATCTTGCTTAGGCCATTGACTTGGAAAAATGAAAACAACAATTTTGTGTTTGTTTGCTTTATCCAGGTGGGTTGTACAGCCAGGAGATCAAGGAGGAAAGGCCAGTCAGGCCTAAAATAAGTGTATTTGTATGACTTATAGGAATTGAAGCTACTAAAATGTAAACAAAGGAACGAGCTTGTCCTATGCTAGCCACACTTTCTCAGGGGTCTCTGGTTCCACCTGGCCCCATTGGGTCCTAATCCTTCTAGAAAAACAATACTTCTAAAACTACTATTTCTGCATGTGGGGCAGTATTCCTTCAGCTGGAATCCCATCAGATAGGAGTCAAATATAAGTTCAATCATAGCAGAGAAGAATTTACCTAAACCGAATGATTCTCTCTGCTTTCTACTTTCCTTTTCCTATGCCATTCAAGGTTGCAAATGGAAACTCTGGGCACAGGCTTGCAGGTTGAGCAGAAGAAACGAAAACTACAAGTGGTGAGGAGAGACCCCTCTTGTGGAGCTCTGAGCTCTGAGGCACTGATGCAGTCGGGAGTGGTGAGGCATCAGGAACACAGACACGAGCCCAAATTCTACTATCATCGGTGGACTGACCCTGGGTTCATTACCTAATTTATTCAAGTCCCAGGTTCCACATCTATCTATGAACATAAACATAATTCTTACCCTAGAGTGATGTTGTGAGAGAAAATATAATGAATGTAAAGCACTTATTGCAGAATTTGTCACTAGCAAACATGCAAGAACTGCTACAACAGAAAAATGAATTCAGTAATGGTGGTACATAGAAAAGCTCATTGCAAATGTTATCTAAGTGTGTAGGGATGGAGAGGGGGAGGTAAACTCTAGGCTAATAACCCTGTTGACCTTCAGTGTCCCCAGTAGGATGTGAGACGCATGTTTTAGAAAGGGAAAAACAAAGAAATGAAAATATACACTTAAGAGAGTAGGAGAAAGGAGAATAAAAGTGGCTAAGGTGAGCAGAGGAGATGGTATTCTACTAGGACTACTTCAGAGCTATGCAATTGGTCTGTTGCCATAATGACACAGCTCTCCTCTGGGGACAATTTGGCTTTGCATCTAAAAAGTACTAGTCTACTCTTAATGCTATAGTCTCACTCTCCTTATGTGAAATGTTTTCCAGATAAACATAGGTTTAAACTGAATTAGTACACCTAGAGCAGAAATTTATGTAGAGATAAAAGAACAATGTAATAGGTGAAAAAACAGGTACTTTTATTAATTTCTACAGAGCCAATATACATACCTCCACATATTTCTTCTGTTTCATCATCTATGCATTCTCTATCGTCACACTCACAAAATTTACCATATACAAGTCCACTTCCATCTGAATTATCACACTTACACCTGCCACAGTGACATGTACCTAAACCATGAAAACAAAAAAGACTATTTGTTACATGCATATAAAATTATAATTAGTGGATTTTTATACCCATTCTTTTAAGAGAGTAGATAATCCAAATCGATTTAATATTTCAATTAGATATTTCTGTGGGCATGGTGAGGTAAAGTGCACGCTACTCTTTCTTGAGGTTACTGTAGCATGGCAATTATATTTTACATCACTCAACTATTATTATTGACCCCTAATGGTTTAATGAATGTAAATTTGACCTCTTTAAGTGCAGAGCTACTTTACACATAGCCATCCAACCAATGCATGAAGGTCTTCTGATCACACCTGGGTCTGAAGTGAAATAAAGCAGGAAATTCTAAGCTTTGGGAGGGAAACAACCTTGCTTATCTTCCTCACCAGTATTTATTCAATGCTTTGCACAATGTTTGAACATACTATTTATGTAGTAAATATTTGCAGAAATAATTTATTATCAAATGCATAAATAAAAATCATACGTGCCCCTGATAATTTCCCCTCCTAAGCATTAACTTATACTGATACACATGTCCTTACAATAATGGGACCAGAGTGGATTTCCTTAGGCATGGATTGCTGGGACCTCACCAGATTCTCAGGGGACTTCAGAATTAGAGAGGCATGGTAGTCATCTGGTCTACCACGAGCCACATACTCACCCAAGTCTGAAGATTCTACCACATCCCCCAAAAGTAATTTCACCAACATTAATATTGCACTCAAATAATATTGACAGGTAGAATGCTCACTTGAGAAATTCCCTTTTTAATGCATCTATTTTGAGTTTTAATGCTCATCACAGCCATCAACATGTATCCACCGAGACTTGATTACTCACAAGAAACCACCCCGGACTCTGAAAACCCAACAGGGATCAAGTCAGCCATAACCCTCCTCTCAGAGTTTTATATGAGCAAAAACCAATGTGATAAAATAAATACAGAAGTGCAAAGTGTTGCAGAAGCACACAGCAAGGGGATTTAACTGAGACCAGGAGGTCAAAGTCAGAGTCCCTGAGGAAGTAGTTGAGAACTAAAAGCCAAGTGAAAAAGCATAGCTAAGGGAAGTGAGATGGCAAAGAGGCTCACTTCCAGCACGAGACAATAGCACAGGCTCTGCAATAAAAAAGGAGGTGAAGAGAAAACATCACATGGGATTGAGGTATATAGAACAGCGTGAAAAGTGGCATGAAATGAATAAAGCAACCCGAGGTGCAGTTCATGGAAGTCTTATAGGTCATGTTAAAGATTTCCAGCTTTAATCCAACAACAATTGGAAGACACAGAAGCAAGGGAGTCCTGTGATCACGTATGAATTTTAACCAGATTACTCTGGTTGTCATGTAACAAAAACTAAATGAAGCAATAGCATAAGAATGCATGAACTAAAATGAGGCAAAAGTGGACACAAAGAAATAAGTTAAAGGGCTGTTAGATTTATCTGAAGGAAAGAAGACAGTGGCTAGATACATGATGCAGTAAGTTTAGAAAGGACCAAATGCATTTGGAGATATTTTTAGGAGAAAGAGTAGAGGGCATTTGGTGACTGACTGTAAAGGGCAAAGGATGGTGAGGAACCAAAGATGCTGTTTATAATTTGGTTTGAATTACTAGATATTGGCAAATCCATATGTGATGTATTAGAAACAGCATGAACTTGTGAGTAAGGTAGAGCTGTAGCTGAATTCAGAGTTTTAATCTTCATGAGCTATGCATTTTTAAAGGCATTGCTTTCATTTCTAATTCCCAGATTCCATATCTGCAAATAATCTCTGCTTCACAGAACTGTTGCCAATACCAAGTGATGAATATGTACCCAGTCATGTTTCTAGAAGCACTGCTGAACCTAGTACATAGTAGGATTTGAGAAAATTCCAGGTTCTTCCTCTTCTCCCATTAAGATACAGAGTATATTCGTCATACTTCAAAACATTTTCTCCAGAAAATATATTTACGGACGCTGACAATATCCTTGTTTTCATATCCTCTGTATGATTCTGTTACCCAGATCACTTGTAACTCACTATTATCTATAAAATTTTCTCTCATAGTTACACATATATGGTGATTTTGCCAAATTTATTTTTCTACCTTGCAAATACTCATGTGAATTTTCCTGCTATTAAACTTCATTTTATTGCATTTTTCCCTAAAAGCTATCTCAATTCATAAAAGTAATTTGAAATCTAATGCTATAATTTATGCTATTGCTTCATCTAGTTTTTATTCTCTAATTATCACCCTCCTTTTTCATTTTCACATTTATTCATTCTGTCTCTCAACCACCCACATATCCAGCCATTAAGCTTTCTTGTTATCTATTATGCTACTGGCAAGGAACTAGGTGCTATAGAAAATAATGAGATGCTTAAAATTAAGTAAATCATAGACCAGGAAGAAAGAGATACCCTATTAATACATTTCGTATAGCATTTGCCACAAGTCTATTGCAAAAGCCTTTGTGTCATATGTTTTCTTGTTTTATAAATACAAATATAAACCTATATAAATATTATACATGTAACAATATATAATATGGGCCTCTCATATACAATATGAGAACAGGAAGTCACTTGGTTAGGGTTGTGTATGGGGAAGTTTTTCAGGAAAGATGGGAAGGAACAGCCTCTGTCTCCAAATTCTATGACTCCTCACTGAAGTCCCCCATAGGCAGCTTCCTCTCATCCACACGTCAGAACCATTCCTGGCTGATGTGGGAAGTTTACAACAGCTCAGAGACTTCATGTCTCACCCATAAAACAGAATTCACAACTGAGCCTCCAAGACATGGCATATGGACACCCAGGCAAAAGCTCCAGACTCCTGTGCTCATGCTATGACACACAGCTTCTCTCTCGTGGTTGCCAGTTATTTCAGCTTCTAGGATTGGTCTTCTGCCTTATACTAGATTATTTTAGCCCCTATTTCTCATAGTGCCCAATAGAGCTGACTCTCTCTAGGATGACTGACCAGACATGTACAGCAGCCCACACCCCTGTGCAGTGGTGCTGGGGCCTCACTCTGCTCTGCACACTAGACCTCTCTTCTAGTTTTCCCAGAAAGTAAGCCTCTGGAACACTTTGGTTCCCAGTTCTATCTCACCCTGCCCTTCAGTCTCATTCCCCAATCCATTTAACTCCTCTTCCCCTTCTGCTCCAAACTACTCGAGAAAACCACACTGTGATATGAAAGGGAAAGATTAATAGAGAGACTTCATAGGCTAATGCAATTTGGGGGAAGTGGTCCTGAACTCGGATGGTGGAAGTGGGTATTAAAAGAAAGACAGGGAGAATGAGATTGCCAAAGTAAACATGAAAGGCTTAGATATTTAGACAAGAGTAAATGAGACAGAAAAGATTAAATGCAACACTGAATACAAATGTATCCTTTGGCCAATTGCATTTCTGGTAATTTGCCTTGAATATACACCTCCAAAAATATAAAAATACATGTACACTAGATCATTCTGTGCAGTATTCTTTACAATCCAAAATACTGACAACTGTCTAAATGCTCAAGCATAAGAGCTCAATTGAATAAATTACATTGCGTACATAGAATCCAGTCTTATGTTTTTGAAAAAATAACCAGAAGGATTTCTATTAACTGATTTGGAGTGAATTCCAGGAGATTATATTGAGTGGTAAAAGCAGAGTGCAAAAGAACACATGGAAAGCACAACCATTGCACAGGAAAAAAAATGGGAAACAATAACACACAAATATTTCTATTTATCTTTACACAAAAAGAAATACATGCACAGAAAAGGAAGAAAGCGATAAAGTTGGTTATCTATAAGGTGAGGGTAAGCCGGGTGCAAGGTTTGACGAAGAGAGTGATGATTCTCTGAGTATGCTTTTCTGCATAGCTTTAACTTTTAGAAGCAAGTTAGTGTACTATACATTATAAAATATATTAATACAGATGGGAAGGGATTATAAAACCTGAAAGTGAAAGTGATCTGAAATAAATAAGCCAACTTGTATTTCAAACAAGTGCCGTAACCACGTGAAAAGAGAAGAAAATAAAATAAGTCTGAGTAACTTATAACACAGTATTCAATTACATACCCCAATCTTGGGCATGATTGAGGTACACTGAGTGGGGGGAAGTGGAGAGGGGTGGACTGCAAATCCTAATCTCTTCTAGTAGATTTTATTTGTCTAGTGGTGTGTCTGCACCACTTCTAGAAGTAACTAGAGATGTAGTATAGGATTGAGCAAATAAGTAAATATGTTGGAGGTATTGGGAGACAGGGTTCTCCCTGTGAAAATGGGACATGCAAATATGGAATGGAGAAAACAAGAAGTAATCCTGTGAGGGGACTAGAATTAGATGTATTGGTGTAAATTCATGATTTCTAAAATATGCATGTATGTGTACATGCATATCTTTGTGCAGGTATGTGTATATGTATTTGTGTGTACATGCACAGGCATATATTTACTAGTGTCAAGATAAATTAAAATGGAGACAAGGCCTAAAGAATCCCTGAGCAGACTAAGCCACTGAGGCCCCATAAACAATCCTAACTTTGCCTGATACTCAAAAATAAGTGAAACTTACCTTAAGTTATATCTTGTAAATGTCTACATTAAAGAAGAACAGAACTTACGTTTAACCAGTCAGAAGCAACCAACAAACTTATAATTATATAACTAGGGACTTTCCAAAAGGATAGACTAAATAAGGCAACCATATAATGTTAGCCAATCAACTATTTTTCTTTGCTTTCTTTTACTGTTCACCCTATAAAAGCCTCCCACTTGCATTCCCTCAATGAAGCTCCTGAACCACTTCTGATTTGGAGCTGCCTGATTCACGAATCACTGTTTGCTCAGATAAAATAAAAATTGTATTATGATTCAATCTAGCTTTTTGACACAAGCCTGTTTGCAGAAAGGGCCAAGAAGCAAATGCACTCCAGTGGAAATAAGCATTCCTAGTGCTCACAATTTTTATTGAAATACCATTTTCACTAAAAGGAATCAGGGCTATTTGGATAAGTGGCTGATTCCAAAGGTGTGGTGAAGCAGGAATGTGTTACTATGCCAACAAGAATTGCAAAAACAAACCAAAAACAACAACAAAAAAAAAAAACAAGGGAGGCATGTCACAAAAACACAAAAGCTAGCCCGATGGGCTCTAATACCTAATCTGGAAAACTCTGTGCACCAGAATAATTTTGTACAAAATGAATAACAAATCACTGAAATAATAAGAATTGTGCTTCTAGACTGATAATAAGTCACTAAGTAAATGAAATATCAAATAACTGGTAAATGAGAGAGGATTCCTGTTTGTGACAGAATGCTGAGTGCCAACTAGTCCATTCGGAGAGAATGTTACAGTTCTTAAATCATCATTTTCCAGTCATCATTGTCAATACTGTATCAGGTTATTGTCATCAGTGGATGATAAACCTAGGGTAATTTTAGTGAGGAATGTGATACATGTATGTTTTTAAAGTGTTTCCTCATAGAATGCACATTTGTGAAGAGGGTAAGTCAGAAATAACACAGTTGAGACACCAGCCAACACCTTGACCATCTCATCAAAACTGACATCACCACTATGAGCATATGGACATCATGTGCTTCCATATGAAACATCTGGAGAATATGAAACCATTTCTCCAGTGTTTTACCTCAGAATGTGTATGATGAATCTAATCATGGGAGACATAAGACAAATCCAAGATAAGTACACTTTTCTTTTAATAAAATGGGGACAACTTTCTTCACAAGTTTCAATGCTCCAAAGGTAAAGTCTGTGGAAATGGCCCAGCTTAAGGAAGACTAAAGAGAGATATAAACATAACATTTTCAATAGACTGAATCCTGCAAGGAGAGAAAAATGCTATAGAGGACACTATTGGGTCACTTGACTAAACCAGATTATGAATACAGGTATTGCATCCATGCTTAAAAAATGAGAGAGTACAGATGTCCTAGAAATGCATTTATATTGTATTGAATATGTTTTATCATCCACTGAAACACTTCTGTATGTTTTCTCCTTTAAGATATGTTAATGTGGTGAATTACATGTTTAGATTCCTTAATATTAAACATCTTTAGAATCCTAGACTACTGCATTTGATTATAATGTTCTTTAAAAAATAAAACCCTAAATTTGATTTGCAAACAACAAATAAATAAATCCAAAAATAGATTTCAAACCCAAAACAGAATTCAGGTCTTGTTTCTGAAATAAATTTGAAAAGAATTTTTTCAAGATGAAAGACACTATGGGGGGTGTGTGTGTGTGTGTGTGTGTGTGTGTGTGTGTGTGTGTGTTTGGAGGGGTGGGTGTTATGAATTGGAAGTAGAGGAATCCTACTAAGAAGAAAGAAAGACTGAAGTGCTAGAGAAATACGATGAGAACATCATGAACACAGAAAGGGACCTAACTGCTAAGACCATTTGTCATGACCCCTGACGGATCCACTCACACCTCGCTTTGGATATGGTCCTGATTCCTATCAGCAAAACACCTTTACTGAGCTCAGTCTAAAACACACAATCTGTTGCAATCAGACTGTGGGGAGTTCTCAGCTCTAGTTACAGGTGGGCCCTACCGACAATGTGAGCTTCGGGAGGAAAGGTACTCATTCGTGAAGTCAAATCCTCACCTTTAGCATTTAGAGCAATGGGTTGCACACTCGATCTATATTAAAATCACCCAGAGAGCTTTAAAAAAACCACCAAAGTCAAGGCCAGACACCAAAGCACTTGAAACAGAACCTCTGCTGTACTACATGAGAACTGACGGTTTATTCCTTTCCCCTTGGGATGCTGATGTTCAACCATGGTTGAGAAAAACTGATTTTGAGGTTTCACCTGCCCAAATGTAAAAATAGTATTTAATTTAGGTAACACTCACTGAATACCATTGAAACCTAAACTGCAACTCTTTTATATGATTTTGCTAATCAATTTTGATAGCATCTCTATAATTTTGTAAAAAGTATTTTCGAATAACTTCTATAAAACAAAAAATATTTTGATCAAACAAAAAATCTTTCTGAGACTATATCCTTCAAGGAGTTTATAACCAGTATATCTGAAACTTCTATCAGACTTAAAGTATTTGGTTCTATTTTGTGAAGGTAAAAATTCAAAGCACCCTTGATCTGTAACAGAAAATAATTAAGTCGGTTTATACAAATTCCTTTTAAGAGATGTAATCCGGTATTCAATATCATGGCTCACAATTTACGTAAAATGTTGTTGGGATGTTGTTTCCAGTGAATATCCTGCTAGAAGGAGGCATTTGGAACAGCTGGAAAGTATCAGACTTGCCTGTCTCAGCAAGATGGCACTTTTTTCTATTGATTTATCTGAATTTCACTTCTAAAAAACACACTCAAAAGCAGACTCACTCAGAGATTCGACATTTCTCCATGCCCACATATTTCCATTAAAAACAAAATTCGATTATTTCACTTAAGCATTTTCACAGGGTATACTTCTTACCTGCATTAGAGCAGATGATGTCTTGTGAATTCTTGCACATTTGGTTACTTTTCTTCTTTGTCAAGTCACAGTGAGTTGGGTACTGGCAAGCATCCCCATACCATCCCTGGTCACACTTGCACTTGCCACAGTCACACTTACCATGGCCTGAGGATTGAACAACATCTAGTCAGACTCAAATTGTTTTCCAAAGATAACCATTACTATAACACATACTCTTAACAGTGACATTGATTTGGGACTGAGCTATAATAAATTGAAACTCATGTATATCACAGTGGCTGAGGGGTAATGCTATTATATAAAATGCAATGGAATGTGAAAATTTTATTTCAATAATCAACTGATAAATGATTGTGAAAACATTAATTTATGAAGACATTAGGATAATACATTAAAAAGCGTAATAAATCACATAGTCAGAAAATTCAGCACTGAAAAAACATTCTATCCAGCATCTCAGTATTTAAGAGACAAAAGACCAATGAAAAAATACTTCTACTTAACTGTATTTTACATAACACATTAAACCACAAACCTCGAATGAAGACTTTTACATGAAACTCTACTGAACACTGGCCTTACAGTTACTCGAATTAAGCATGTAATGAAATTTATGGATATATTATATACCAACTTCAGTAATAGGGTAATAAAATATGTATATATTTTGTTTCATATTCATCCACCTCCACAGAAATGTCTCAATCTTCAATGTTCTCAATAGTCATTTTCCTTTAATGCATGTTGTTTTCGTTGTTGTGATCAGTAATGTTATTAAGTCCTGCTTGATGAAGCCTACTAGTTTTTATTGATTGCACATTAGTCTGACAGAAGTACAAAACATGTGCAGTACTTAGTCCTTGTCCTCAAAGAACTTACAAACTTCAAAGTCAAGGCTAATATACAAAGAAGCTGAGGTGATTGCAGCCAGAAGTGATTGTCACCTCGAGTTAAGTTGAGCGATATAGTCTATGACCTATAGACATAAGAGTAGAGACCTTCTGGACTTCCTTGACGGTTAACTGGCCCTTGAAAGTTGAACAGATTTTGAATGAGTTACAGGAAGAGTGTACACACATTACTCAAGACAATACTACTATGTCTAAATGTCTAAAATTCACAGGCCACATGAAGTCATTGATCCAATTCAACGTGGTAGCTGAAATCCAAGGGATAAGGTCCAGATGGTTGGTCAGTATGAATGGCTTGGAAGCTGCCCATCTGGGCATGTTCGGCAGAGTCTGAATCTGTGATTGCCTGTGACTTTAAAACTGCTCTTTATGTGGCCCAGTCCATGTAAATGTTCCTATTTCTGTTGCATTTATAAAATTAATTATTCTATTGTATAAACAAAACCTTGCAAGTATCTTAATTGAAATTCATTCTATTCGGCACACATTACTTCGCCAAATTGATTGCATCATTTTGCATTCCTACCTGGCCTTACAAGATATTGTCAATCTTGGCCAACTTGGTATCACTTATAAGCAAAAGTGATCTCTCCTGTCAACCACCTAGACTATTTATAAAAGCATTAAGCCAAATTCCTGCAGTGGCTAAGGCTCTTTGATAAATCAACTATCTTGGAAACTGTGTTGACTCTTTAATAACATTAGTGTATTAGGTTGAACCATATGGAATTGCCACTTTCATAAGTTGAATATCAGCTGTTTCTTAAGGTTCCACACCAATAAACAGTCTTCATATAAACATTAAAGAAAATAGAAACGATTTAGAAGATAAAGCATTATGGTAGCAATAATTTGGTGAATCAAGAATGAAAGACTACTTAATGTGATTTTTAAAATTTTATATTGAATAGGACATCTTAGATCCTAAAGTATATACAATAGAGATGGGAAGTAATTTGCAGGTCAAAGGCAACATCTTCTTAAAGGTTAGAAGGTTAAAAATAGAAAGATGGGGGAAAATAAACAAAATGTATACAAGATAGGGAGAGATGCATCCCTTCCAAACTGACCCAATGAAGCATCAATAGAAGAAATATTCTAAGTAGCTTATCCCCTGAAGTGAGTTCATGAAGGCTAGGTTTCATGAAACTCTCTTCACAGAAGATTCTAGAGTAAAATAAACATGGAAAAGACTCTGCTATCTTCTGTTTTAATGTGTCATGATATACATCAGCACTCTAATGAGCCTCATATGTCCTATCATGAAAAATATTTTTAATTTTTTTTAGCTTAGAATTTGCAAAACTTTGGCTAGGAGGCCCCATTTTC
Organism: Theropithecus gelada; assembly: GCF_003255815.1. Taxonomy (NCBI): domain Eukaryota; kingdom Metazoa; phylum Chordata; class Mammalia; order Primates; family Cercopithecidae; genus Theropithecus; species Theropithecus gelada. The sequence continues at coordinate 40,622,126 of NC_037685.1, read as the reverse complement.
TCATAACCCATATTAGCATCTTAGGCACATGCTTAAACTAAAACTGTGTCAGACACTGTAATGTGTTTTCAGCTTCTTTCTTAGCATCTGTTTGGAGGCAAAGATGACAGCTAATGTCAGACAGGGCCATCTGCCTTTACATTCTTTCTAAACTTTATGCCCAGTAAGGGTTCCATGATTCATTTTCTTCCATTTAGGAAAACTCATTGAATAGGAATTGATTTCTGACTGTCAAGAATTATCAAATAGCCTGTGTAACCTTGTTTAAAGATAAATATATATTTAAAAAATAGTATTCAGACTATCTTTTACAATGTTTTCTAAGGTTAGTAAGAGCTTTAGCAGACCTCAGGGGATTAGGTTGCTATATTATTGTGGCAAGGTAATCTATGTTACAGTGTTAATAATATGGCTTCAAAAAACACCTCATTTTTCAAAATAATTTATTTGTTATATGTTAGTTTCCTGAATCTTCCATAACAAAGCACCACAAACTCGCTGGCTTAAAAAAACAGAAATTTATTCTCTCACAGTGATGAAGGCTAGAACCTGAAATCAGGTTGGTTAGTTCTGGAGGACCTGAGGGAGAAATTGTTCCATGCTTCTCTCCCGGTTGCTGGTGGTTGCAGGTAATCTTGGGCATTACCTGGCTTATGGCAGTGTAACTCTGCCCTGATGATACTGCATATCCTTTCATATGCTTATTTGCAATACATCTATCTTCTTTTACCCATTTTTGTATTGAAATTTCACTCATTTTTATATATGAATATATAACATATATAATTATATACACATATGTACACATACACATACAAATATACCTGTATTTCTACATATATGTTTATAAATTTATATATACATGTATATGTATGTTTATCCTGGATGCAAGTTCATTGTCATATATATGTATATATAAAAACATATCTATGTATATCAACATATATATGTGCACATATATATATCCAGGATACATATGTATATACACACATAAATTGTTATATATACATTTATGTATGGATATATATGTATACAAATTGTGTATACATATATATGTATGTATACAAATTGTGTATACATATATATGTATGTATACAAATTGTGTATACATATATATGTATGTATACAAATTGTGTATACATATATATGTATGTATACAAATTGTGTATACATATATATGTATGTATATCCTGGATAGAAGTTCATTGTCACAAATGTAATTTGCAAATATTCTCTCCCAATTTGTGACTTGCCTTTTGTTCTATTAACAGTATCTTTTGAAGAGTAAAAGGTTTTGATCTTAATCCAATTTATCAAGTTTTTTCTTTAATAGTTGTTTTGTGGTATCTACCAGAAAAACCTTTGCCTAACTCCAGGCTTATTCTTCTGCTACAACCACAGTCTTGATTGCTGTAATTTATAGTAGATATGGAAATCAAGTATTCTGAGAACTCCAACTCTGTTTTTTTAAAAAATTATTTTGACTTTTGTAGTTCCTTTGATTTTCTATATAAATTCTAGAATCAGTATGTTGACATCAGCAAAAAAGCTTACACAGATTTTGATAGGGATTGCATTGAATCTATAGATAAAAGTAGAGAGAATTGCCAATCTTAACAATATTTAGTCTGTGAGTACAGTGTAATACATTGGTTGAGTTTTTAATGTTGTACCAGACTTGCATCTTGAGCCATACCTCATTTGGTTGTTAAGTATTATATTTTTATGTATTTATATATTGGATTCCATTTACTAATATTCTATTAAAGATTTGGTGGTCCATGTTTATAAATCATACTGGCAAGTAGTTTTGTTTGTTGTAAGGTCTTTGTCTACTTTTAGGATAAGGAAAATGTTGCCCTAATGAAGTGATTTGAAATGTATTCTCTAATCTCCTAGTTTTTGGAAGAGGTAGTATAGATTTAGTATTATTTTATCCTTAAGGGTTTGGTAGAATTTGCTAGTAAAATCATGGGAGCCTAGAATAATCCTTTTTACAAATGTTTAACTATGATTCACTTTGCTTGACCAATATTGGGCTATTCAAGTTATCTATTTCTTTTTAATTGATTTTGGCAGATTGTGTCTTTCAAGAACTTGGTCCATTTCATTTAAGTTCCTGAAATTAACAGGCATAGACCTGCTGATATCATAAGCTTACTATCTTTTTAACACGCATAGTGTTGGATATTATGTATGCTATTTCATGCTGATGCTGGTAGTATTTGTATGTCTTATATGTTTCTTGATCAGTCTGCTTAAAAATAAATCAATTTTATTGTTATTTTCAAATAATCAGCTTTTGGTTTTGTTGACTTTCTTTATTGTTTTTCTCTTTTCAATTTCACTAATTTTTTCTCTGATCTTTATTATTTTTCTTCCTTCTCCTGTATTTGGATTTAATTAGGTCTTTTTTCTATTTTCTAGGGTAGAAGTATAAATTAATTTTAAACACTTATTCTGTTCTAACATAAACATTTAATTCTGTAAGTTTTTCTGTAAGTACTATGTTAGCTGCAATCCACAAATTTTTGATGTTATATTTTTATTTTCATTCAGTTAAATATTTTTATTTATAAATTATTTTATTTTCATTCATTAAAATATTTTTAATATCCCTTGAGATTTCCTATTGACCTACGGGTTATGTAGCAGTGTGTTGTTTAAATTTTTTTCAGATCTATTTCTGTAATTTCTAGTTTAATCACATTATTATACGATCATACAGTTTCTTTTAAATTTCTGAAGGCTTCTATTATGACCCAGAAGATGATCTATCTTGCTCAATTTTCCTTATGCATTTTAAAATAATGTATCTTCTGCTGTTCTATAAACGTCAATTTGGTCAAGCTGGTAATAGTTTTGTTCAGGTTTTCTATATCCTCACTAATTTTCTATCTACTTGTTCTGTCGACTATGATAAAGGAGTATTGACATCGACTACAATTGTGGATTTCTTCCCCTTTCAGTCTGTCATTTTTAAAATTTATGTATTTTGAAATGCTTTATGTGCGTATATATTTAGCATTTTTAAACTTAGGATATAATTACTTTTTCATTGTGTAATATCTGTCTTTATCCTTGATATTATTTCTTGTCCTAAAGCCTACTTTGTCTAATATCAGTAAAGTTGATTCAGTTTTCATCTGACGGGTGTTTGCATAGAATACCTTTCCCATTCATTTATATTTAACCTGTCAATGTCTTATCTTTAAAGTGGTTTATTATAGATTAGTCATGCGTCAGTTTTTATACAATCTGACAATCTCTATCTTTTAACCGGTTAAAGAGGTCACATTTAACATGATTTTTTACATTGCTGGATATAAATCTACCAACTTTCTAAGGAATTTTCATTAGCTTTATCAGTTCTTGTTTTTGCCTCTTTTTTCTGCTTTCTGTTTTGTTTATTGAGCATTGTTTTTTATTCTATTTCCTCTACTATTTGTATACTTTAATTTTTAGTGGTTGTCCTATTGTATACATTACATATCTTTAATCAACCAGAGTTTACATTCAAATAATATTGTACCACTTTACATGGAATTTAAGGAATTTAAAACATTAAATTCCCAGCTCTTTCCTCTCATTCTTTGTGCCATTTTACTTATGCATAAACACACACACGTTTCCTATAGACACACAATCTACTGCCATTAATTTTGTTTTAAACAGTTATTTTTAGAGCAACTAAAAATAAAACTATAATGCTATTATACTTTAATTTATTCCATTTCCATTGCTCTTCATTTCTTTGTGTAGATTCAGATTTGTCAAGTATCACATTCCTTTTGTCTAAAGAACTTCCTTTACATTTATTTAGGGTAGGTCTGCTGTAATGAATAGTCTCATAAAAATCCTTAATTGTTTTCATGTTTGGAATATACTTTTTGCTGGATATAGAATTCAATGCTAACATCTATCTCTTTCAGGCCTTCAAATACATCACTTCATTTTCCCCAAGCTTGCATGGTTTCTGACAAGAAGTCCCCTGTCATTACTATCTTTGTTCCTCTGCATATGTTTCTTTTTCTGTAACTGCCTGTAAGAGTTTGTTTGTTTTTGTGTTTGGTAATTTGAAAATGATAAGTCCACCTCTTTGTTTTTGTGTGATATGTATTCTTCGTTATTTTTCTATGTCGAGCTTTCATTTATTTATGTTCCTGTTTCCTTCCCATAGCTGCCATGGATACTCACAAGTGCTCTAAGAGCAAGAAGATTTATTACCCTTCCCCCCAACAGTAAAAGATTTTGTTTTATAGGGGAAATAGGTACCAAGTGTCTGGATAGTTTCATGACCATCCTGGAGGAGTTGCTCCTCTCTTCCTTGAGTTCCCCACTTCCTGGATTTGTTTTCAAAAGCATCCTCCAGTCCTTTCTGTGAGAGCTCAATGGGATTTATAGATACAAATCTGAAGAGGATGTGGACTCTCTCAAATTCTGCAGCACCCCGGGGCTTCATGCTCATTCACAAGGGCACGTTTGGCTGCTAACAACTTTCCCACCACCCTTCTCAGCGCCTAATTGTGTCTACCCAGCTAAGCCCGAGCTCATTTCTCTCTCTCCCTTCATCTGCCTATCTATCTCCAGATTTTGGGCCAGTTGCTTTTCCTGCGACTTCAGATCTTGGATGAATTCAGAAACACATGGGGATTTTTAATTGTCCCACTTTTCTTCAATGTAAGAATGGGAATCACATTTTGTAACTTTCTACATCCCTAAGTGGAAACCAGAATCTTACAGCCACTTTGCAAATAAGTTCATTAAGGATAAAGGATAACTAGAGCTCACATCCCCAACACCTGTGATGCTACACAGCCCTGCATTTACATGTATATTGGAAATAATCAATTATAGCTCAGAGATTGCAAATACAAAAAAAAAGATAACTTGAGTTACTTGTATTTGTCTTTTTAACCACTTGGAATGTTTATTTGTTTTTACATTTTAAAACAGCATACAGAGGGATGTAATGTGTAACTTTTGATGTAGGTGTAAATTTTTGTTCATGTATAAATTATTTAACTTAATTTTATAATATCTTTTAAAAGTAAATGTATTACTCTACACACATTATAATGTGTTTTAAGACTAAAAACAAATTTTAAAAATTTGATTTTTATCTTTTCACGATTACTACTGGCAACAATTTTATCACATAGAGAAGGACAGATATTAAAAATTTATTCTCTCTGTGCATCAAATAAGCTAGGTGTACCACTGCTACAGTCTCATGATAACCTTGAAATAGAGGTATTTTAATTTGAACACTTAGTTGACTCTGCCAGCTAAAATCCATTTGCTTTGTTCAAATATGTAAATTTCCAAAACCTGTTTTGTGTCCTGTTTTCCAGGGTATTCAAATATGCTCAGTTTATAATAGATAAACTCAATTTTTCTCTAGTCATTTTTGAGCCACCATAGATTCCTAAGCCTTCTCTAGTAATAAGAAACAAAGAAACTATGTCACATTCTAAGAAAAAATTGTGAAATAATTATTTATCTGATATTACAATTATTTCATGATTTGAGATAGAAACTTCACCATTTTTAAGAAAGAGCACCAGTCCCTGGCTTGCTTCTCAAGCTGAGGGGAAAAAAAAAAAAAAAAAAAAAAAAAAAAAAAAAAGTTCCTCAGATATTTCTGCTTTTCATTCCTGAGAACACTTTCATGTGGACAATGGAAGAATATAGAAGGTTCCACTGTCTCAAAATTAAAAGGTCTCTACTCTTGTCCTGCCTGGACACTAACTAGCTATGTAATCTTGACAGGAAAATAAAAAAGAAGAGAAGAAAGGGAAACTAATAATTATTGGCTTCCAGTACTATGATGAATACTTTATGCAAGCTAGTCCGATTTTCATAATGAGCCAATAAGATGGGCTTTGTTTTTCCATTCTACAAGTGAGAAGACTGAGCAGAGTTTAAGTGTTTGGTTTGGCTCAAGGTCACATAGCTGGTAAGCTCAAAAGCTACGTTTTTCCCATGACAGCCAACATTATCTGTTTAGTTCTGGAATTTAGCAATGGACTTGAAAGGACTCTTTTGCTCTAGGAAAAGTGGTGCTAGCAAAAGCTATGGATTGGTTGTTTGATAGCACTGGTTTTATTTTTACTGCTTCCTTTGAAACACACATGCTTAGAACTGGATTATTCACAATGCTTGGTGAAAGAACTATAACAGTAAAGTTATTGAACTTCACCATTTAAAATTGAATAATGCTAAAACTGGTACATAAAATAATTCAGAAACTAGTCATGAAATTTTTCTTGAGCTACCTCACTGTGCTCATGTGCAAAATTAAGAGATTGGATTGAATAGCCCCAAGATTCCCTTCATCTCGAAAATCCCATACTATACTCTCAATTATTTTCTTTTTCTCATAACAAAGTAGTATTTTCAAATTGGGCACTTAACCTATTAAAACAAAGGGGTGACAGACATCAATTTCTTGTGATCAGATCTTGTTTGCTACTAAAATCAATGATAACACAGTTAAAATTCTATGTGTCATTCAAAGTATCCATTAAAATATTACAGATAATCAAGATATGTTTATTGTTCAGGTGCATCTGCATTCATACTACTAAAACTGGGGGCTGTAAATATTAGAATTCTAATAACCTGTAACTGAAGGATGAAGTTGAAATTACAGTACGCAAAATACAATATTTTGGCTGAACTTAGAAAATTTTATAAAGTCAAACATATAATCATGTGTATCAAATTCATGAAAGTTATATAAACACACACACACAAATACAAATACACAAACACTAGTTTGGGATTCAGGAAACCTCTAGGTGTTAGTATAGATGATGTCACTGCCAGCTCTGTGGACTTCAGCCAGTTGGTTAATCTTTTAATGTTTCTGGTCCCAATATTTTTGTCTGGTAAATTAAAAATGTATACGAGATCAGAATTTCTTGAGAGAGGCAAGGCCTTTAAGAGGGTATCTGAATTTTTTCTTCCTCTGTCCTGTTTCATCCACATAAATCCCAAAAACTTGGTGATGCTTTCCCTACCAGAAAATCCATGATAATAAAAGAGAGTATGGCATATCTCAGGTGTCCTGAGAAGAGAACGAGAGAAAGGGAAGACCACTAGATTTGATGATAGACATTCTCCATTCTCTTTGTCACCTTCTAGCTTTCAGTTCTAAGACTCTATTTGTCAGAAATCTTTAAAAAAAATTTTAGATTCAGGGGGTACCTGTGCATGCTTGTTACATGGGTATATTGTCTAATGGTGGGGACTGAGCGTCTAGTGCACCCATCGTCCAAATAATGAACATTATATCCAAAAGGTCACCTTTCAACCTCCACCTCCTCCCTCCCTCCCCCTTTTTGGAGTCCCCAGTGTCTATTACGTCAATCTTTATGTCCCTGTGTACCCATTAGTTAGCTCATTCTCTTATAAGTGAGAACATGCAGTATCTGACTTTCTATTGTATCAGAAATCTTTAAAGATTCCTCCACCTCTTTTGCAATAAAAACAATCCTCACTTTAGTTTCTTCCTTGGTCTTTTGCCTTCTCGTTGGGCTTCTTTCTTTTTTTTCTTAAGACGGAGTTCGTGGCACTATCTCATCTCACTGCAACCTTCGCCTCCCGGGTTCAAGCAATTCTCCTGCCTTACTCTCACAAGTAGCTGGGACTACAGGAGTGCACCACCATGCCCGGCTAATTTTTGTATTTTTAGTAGAAGCGGGGTTTCACCATTTTAGCTAGGATGGTCTCAATCTCCCGACCTCATGATCCGCCCACCTCGGCCTCCCAAAGTGCTGGGATTACAGGCGTGAGCCACCGCGCCCAGCCCCTTGTGGGGCATTTTATTTAAGAGAGTCTGTTAGCATCAGATACACCAAATGACAGAAGCCTCTCAAGTCGGAGAACTTAACATCTACCAATATTTATTGGTCAATGCAAGTGAACTTGATAATCAAACAGGAATACAAGACTCTTGAAATGTATCCAGAATAGGATACCTGAGATGAGTGAAATCTCCCCAGTTTTACTGAAAAAGAAAAATGCAGCTTCACAAATCACTCTTACTTCCTCGAGGCCTCACTGTAGAGGGAGGAAACTATGTCACATCTAGAATTCTAAGAAAAGATCATGAAAGAATTCTTTATCTGATATTATAATTATTCCATGGTTTGAGATAGAAACTTGAACATTTTTAATACAGAGGCACAAGAAATCTGGCTAAATGAATACAGGCACATTTATGTGTGCATATATGTGTCTATGTATTCACATATGTAAGTATATGCACAGGAGATCAGCAAGGCTATAAACTTTACCTTTTAAATGGTGACTCAAAGTAAAAGCATTGCATAATGAGATTATATTTAACATTCCTCCCAATGTTGAAAATGTTTTTCAGAACTCTTTGAATGTGCATCTTTGATAAACATTAATAATATTCTTCATCTGACAGTGCTGCTGCGTTCTTCATCCTAAGTTCCACTGGATACCTAAGGAGCAATCTCTGCCCACAGCCTTATTCCCCATTCCCCAGCAGCAGCTGTGCATTAGCATGGCACCGCTCTGTCTGTCCCATGAGGAGGGATAGGCAGGGCTGTGGAGTGCAGGCTCCAGTGACAGACTGCTTGACTCAGATTCTGCTTGTATGACTTGCTCACTATGTAACTTTAGGCAACTATTTAATCCGTCATACTAGTTTGCTAAGAACTGCCATAACAAAGTCCCACAAATCGAGTAACTCCAGACAACAGAAGTGTTTTGTCTCATATTTCTTGAGACTAGAAGTCCCAAACCAGGTGAGAACAGGACCAGGGTCTCTTGAGACTCTGAGTAGAATCCTTCGCTGCCTTATTTTGGCTTCTTGCAGTGACCTACATTTCTTGGAGTTCCTCAGCTCGCGGTTGAATCACTCCGATCTTTGCCTCTCCAATCATTCCAATTGCATGGCCTTCTCCAGTCATGTCTCTGTATGTCTCTTCTTTTTTTTTTTTTTTTTTTTTGAGACGGAATTTCCTTCTTGTTGCCCAGGCTAGACTGCAATGGCTCAGCCTCCCAAATAGCTGGGATTACAGGCATGTGCCACCACCCCTGGCTAATTTTGTATTTTTAGTAGAGACAGGGTTTCTCCATGTTGGTCAGGCTAGTCTCAAACTCCTGACCTCAGGTGATCCGCCTACCTCGGCCTCCCAAAGTGCTGGGATTACAGGCGTGAGCCACCATGCCCGGCCTCTTTTCTTCTTCTTATAAGGATACCAGCCATATTGGATTAAGGGCCCACTCTACTCCAGTATGATCTCAACTTAATAAATTATCTCTGCAAGGCCCAATTTCCAAGTAAGATCACATCCTGAGGTACTGGGTGTTACAACTTCAACACATCTTTTGGGCAGACACAATTCAACTCGTAACACCTCTCATGATCTCTGCTTCTTCCTAAGTGAAACAGGAGCTAATAATAGCACCTCTCTCAGAGAGCTGTTAAAGGTACAGAATGAGTCAGTACCCACAAAGCACTTAGAACACTGCGTATCAATAAAATGATAGCTATTACTATCCACACTGAAAGTGTTTGGAGAGCAGGTTGCCCTAACACAACTGTCCTGACCATCACAACCCTAAACTTAAATAAAGAAATACTTTTGCAGAATGAAATAAAGGACATTAAGTGCATATTTTGAGTCTGAGTCCTTCTCTCATATAGCACACAAAAATCCCTGATCAAATACTAATAGCGCATCTGGGTTACAGAGATATGAAATTTTCCTGGAGAATGTCCATAAAACTAACAGACAAATTACTAAGAGATGAATTCAAAATCAATTGGAGCCAGATAAGAATTTAAAGACTTTAAAGTGCTAACCAATGTTTTATCTATATAAAAACACACACACACATAAAACACTGAAATACATGCACATATATTTTCTTGTGTGTATTATCAGTATATTATTTTAAGGTTCCTAAATGCCACCCCTTCCCATATCCATATTATACCTTGACATCAGCTGCCTTTGGAAAAGCAACAGAAACATAACCAACAGCAAAAATTCATTTTTCTGTGTTTTTCATCTTTAGAGCAAAGGTCCTGATACAAACTGTTGGTTTCCAAAATGTAGGGCCCTCACTGAGGGAGTTAAAAAAAAATATTTGGTATACAAAAAGAAAACACTGGAATTAATACTTATCCTTATTTTTGTTTTATCTTTAAAAATGTTTATTTTGCACATTTTAAGTGCACATGTTGACGTAAAATACGCCTATATAAATTATAAATGAATATGCATATATGTGTAAATTTCACTTCTGATGTATAATCAAAAAAGTTTTGAATTGAGGTAAGCATAGGTTTGCAAAGCTATAAGAAAAATTCTATTTTTTAAGCTGGGTGATGAACACACAATACTAATATCGTTATTTTTTATACTTTAGGATAATATTTCACTCAAAAATTTTAAAAAGAAAAAAATATATGTTACAGTCTTTCTATAAGCAATAATATTAAAGATGTTGTTTAACAATGATGGTGTTTTGGGATTTCAATGATATCAAGAGATCTTACAACTCATAGTATCCTGACATATTCGCAAGTCACTGCCTGGGGAAGACACAGTAATACTAATCTTTGCAAGCTGAGGGGCTGTGAAGAGCCAATAGAATGTAACTACTAACTGTTTAAATGAAAAGGACACTATTATTCAGAAAAATGTTATGCCAGTATGAGAAATGTATAGAAAAGCTATGAATTGTGTGGCACTCCACAAAAGGGCCCTGTCCCCTGCCCCACCCTAGGAGGGGTGGAGTACAGACAGGGAAAGACAGAGCCTGAAGTCCAATCTGCACATCCCTGGAGAGGATTTGCAAATTTTCTCTGAATCATCTCAGAACAATTTCAACAGAATAAACTTGTGGCTGTTGAGGCCACAAGTGCCTGACCTAGGCCACCAAGTGTCCCACACACCCAGCATGGCTCAGGAGAACAACCATAATTGCTTCAAAGGAAGGTTGCTGTCCAAAGAGGGCCTATGGTGAGAACAAGTAGATGGGCCCACAAGGACTGCCAACCATTGACCACATGAGAAATACAGATGTCATCGTGTAAGAAAGCAACTAGAGAAATGAGACATAAGCAGGTACCAGGTAACAGTGACAAAGCCCTGTGAGCTGTGAGCAGTTTACTCCCAAGGATTATTGTCTTGACTCCAGGGAAAACCCACATTGATTGAAAGCAACCTGAATGGAATTTAATAACATTCTGTTATGAGCGGACTGAGAGCTGTTATGGGCTAAGTTGTGTCCCCCTACAATTCATATTTTGAAAACTTAAACCCTAGTATCACAGAATGTGACCTTATTTGGAAATAGGGTGGTTGTAGATAGAATTAGTTGAGATCACACTGGATTAGGTGGGCCCTTAATATGATATGACTGATATTCTTATAAAAAGGGGAAACCTTGGCTGGGCACAGTGGCTCAGGCCTGTAATCCCAGAACTTTGGGAGACCGAGACAGGAGGATCACCTGAGGTTGGGAATTAGAGACCAGCCTGACCAACATGGAGAAACCCTGTCTCTACTAAAAATACAAAAGTAGCCGGGTGTGGTGGTACACGTCTGTAATTCTAGCTACTTGGGAGGTTGAGGCAAGAGAACCGCTTGAACCTGGGAGGTGGAGGTTGCGGTGAGCCGAGATAGCACCATTGGACTTCTGCCTGGGTAATGAGAGACACGCTGTCTGAAAAAAGGGGGGGAGGAATCTGGACACAGCAGCACACAGAGAATGCCTTGTGAAGATGAAGGCAGGGATCGGGGTGATGTGTCTACAAGCCAAGGGTCATCAGCTGCCAGAAGCTCCCAAGGGAGCATGGAACAGAGCCAGAGCCTCTCTCACAACCCTCAGGAGGAACCAAGCCTGCCAACACTTTGATCTCAGCCTGCTGGTCTCCAGAACAGCGTGACAAAAACATTTCTGTAATTCAAAACCATCCCATTTGTGGCACTTTGTTATAGTAGCCCTTGCAAACCAAGGCAGAAGCTCAACATACAGTCTTCAAAAATTATAGGAAAATGAAGATATACCATTTTGCATTTCTGAGTTTACAGTTTCAAAAAGTAATTGCCACACATTGACATATTCAATGCATTTTAATCTATATGCTTAAGAGGTGACCTCATAAATGAGGGTTGAAATTTATATGAATCTTGGCAGAAATAATTACATCTGAATATTGTACCTGGGATACCCAGGGCCATCCTGAAAACTACATCGGAAGGCAAAAACTTCTGAACCAAAATATATATTTCTCCTTGCTAAAGTGTGTCTAAAGGCAGTAGGGAAAAAAAGCAATAGAAATCTCCCATATAATGAAACACAGCTGAGGCAATCACTAAGTAACAGGCCAAATGCCTCTCTATGAGTTTTCTTTCTAATTCTACTTGGGATTCCTCCATTCCCCAAAGTTTGTTGTCTAAAAAACAAGACCACTTTCTTTGTCTGAAAAAAATGTCGGTCCTCTCCTATTAACAACCCTGCATCACTAAATTCCAGTGGGTTGTGTAAAGAATCCCCCACACAAAGCTTACAAATTATGCCTGAGGAGTAGATGTTTCATAGGCAGAGAGAACATTTTTACTGCTCCTTCAAATAAATTTGCGACAAGGCTAAAACAAAGATTACCAATAATCACCTTATGCTCTACAAATGTTATGATCACTCAATTCTTTGGAATGTTATTTTCTCCTCACCCAACTAGAAAGGAGAAGAGGAGAAGATTGCAATAATTTATTTTTCTTTCCTTCTCACTCAGTTCAAAATTAACAAACGTTTATATTTTGAGTTAACTTTATTGTAAATCCTCTAATTGCAACGACTTTTCTATTAACTCTAACTCCCTAGGGAACCGTCACTGTACACCGTTGTAAAGTGGATAGGTAATAAACGATATTGACAGTTTGCTTGATCTGACTTAAAACAAAGCAATTATTCTCTTGAAAGCCAATAGAAGGACTTGAAGGCATGAGTTTTCCTACAAAACAAGATCAGCTATCTCAAAAACATCTCGCTTGGCATGGGGACTAAAGTGAGTTCATTGCTCTTTATTCCTAAAAACTTCGTAACTCGTGAAGTAGCTCACAAGATTTACAAAGCAATTCATGGACAAGGGAAAAATATTTCAAATGAGTTGTCCCTTTTGATTCTATTTTTAAAAAACACCTAGATCAGTAGACAGAAAAATTAAATTGAGAATAAATCCATAGGCCAAGCAATATTTTGCAGGATGTGATACCCTCTCTCTGCTCTGATGCCCCTATCTCATTTCTTGAGGACTATAAACTGGACATAGTTCATTCAACAAGTAGAACTCTCATAGAAATAATGTATTTTGGTAAACGGACTGAAAACTCTACTCAGGTGTATAGTTAAGGCAAGGTTGCTACAGTAGCCAGTATGCACAGATGTTTTGAAGCCATTTAAAACCAAGGCACTTGGAGATTGAGGAAAGAGCATGACAACAGTGGTAGCAATCACTTCGACAAAAAGGAATATCTTCCCATGAAAATATGATCAGTTCAAAACTCACCACCCCCATCAAGGCTGCCGTCCCTGCTCTTGACCCATGGGCTACATCACCCCCATTCTGAAAGTCTGTCATGATAGATAATCTTCACTTAGTTTTACATTTACAAAATATCTCATTTTTAATCATTCTAATTAATACATCTTGTCTTCCTTTTTGCATTGGCATACCAATATTTACTTTGGAAAATAGCTTTACCAAGTTTATAATGCATAAAATAACATACATATATGTTAATCTTCTGAGTTACAAATCACTCTGACTTGCAAAATGGCACGAAAAACAGAAAACATAATCATCCTCCTCACTTATAGAAAAGGAAATTCTTGGTGAATGTCTTTTCATGAGTCCTCCAAATTTTTAGCCAATCTCTCAAGTCACTTGCCCAGCTCAGGTATCCTGGAGCTGAGGAGCAAGACAGAAATCCCATCCCTTCCTGAACTTTCTTCCTGATCCATCTTGCTTCCTTTTCTCCAGCCCCTAAGGCCATGTCTAGGTCCATTCCTTTCAAGGAGCCTTAACTTCTTTGCCTTCTGGTTCTTTGGGTCCCGAATTCCTCTCTCTTCTCTATTTCAACCTCAGCTTCATTTTTGATACCTCCCCTTAAACCATAAAATTAAGCAGTGTCTCCTGTTCTTTACAAAATATAATCAATACTATATTAGAAAAAGGTAGGTTTCATTCCAAGTCTCACCTTTTATTTATAATCAGATTTCACCATCCTACTGACATTTCTCTAAGATAAACTAATACACTTTTTACTGCTTGGTTCAATTGCCTGTTAGATCCTTACCTCATTGGTTGCTTCTTTGTGTTTTGACAACTTCTCCTTTTCCTCCTACCCTCCCCGTCCTAATCTGTATCCTCACCCCTCTCCATCATGCCTACATGATGACAGGGCGTCAGCAAAATCCATACACCCCAATGGATATAAGAAACGATGAAGCAAATAAAAGAACAAGACTGGAACATGTATTCTGAAGAAAGTTAATTACATCTGAAGATATTCTTCACATGACTGAATCACACTAAGTTTTAAGTAGGCTTGAACTAAGTTATGTTTTATTAAGTTTTGTTCTATTTTTTTTCCTGGCATTCAGTGAACACTTGGAAAATAGGAAGAAAGCTCATGAGAAACATCAGAGAAAATAGAAAGGAATTAAAAGAAATATTTTCTTTGCATATTGAAGATAAAGAATGTGAAGTTTAATCTTCCACAAGCACACACTTACCAGTTTTCTTAAATTTAGTACTCTACCACACATACTGTTCTGAGCCTTGATTTATTTTTCCACCTAAAATATATCTTGGAGAACTTTTGTTGAGACCTGTGAAGGGGGACTGAGATTAGATTTCGCCTTACTTTCAAACTAATAAATTAGCCTGCCACGGTTTCATGGATTCTGGCAGAAGACATGAGACTCTCGAATCAGCATCAAGGGGTTTTATAACAGCAAGAGCGGTAACTGGAATATCAATTTGAGCTAATTATTGAGCTTTACTTCCCAAGGGGTAACACAATGAGAACCAAG
Organism: Theropithecus gelada; assembly: GCF_003255815.1. Classification (NCBI taxonomy): domain Eukaryota; kingdom Metazoa; phylum Chordata; class Mammalia; order Primates; family Cercopithecidae; genus Theropithecus; species Theropithecus gelada. The sequence goes on along the minus strand of NC_037685.1, from coordinate 40,607,033 downwards.
TGGTGTTTGAACATGCAGCTGGTTGTGTTCCAGGAGAGGAACCCTCAGGATAGGGGGTCCCGACTCTTTCACAGTGGGCAGTAAGCATTCCTGACCTTTGCCCCAGAAGGAGACAGTGGTTTATTATATTAGGCTATAAATATACTTTTTTTTTCTCCAGAGGAAGGCACCACGTCTGTCTTCTCATGCTATTCTCTGAACAAACAGCCATGAAAAGATAGTCTGGAACAAAATTAGTCAGGGCCTATGTTGACAAAAACATGCAAACACAAGAGTCCCATGGAGAATTTTCTCCCAATATCTAAACATATCTATATCCCAGCTCACAGAAAAACACTTCTTCTTTTGAATAGATGCATAACTTGTGACTGTATGTAGTATATAGCCATAATCAGTTAGCAGACCTTTATTAATGTACATTTAACTAGTTTTGACCATTTACTACTACAAATTATATCGTCATAAATATTCTTCCCTACACGAGCATCTTTGTGCAGAAGTATGAATAGACCTCTGGGATCAATTATTATATGTGGAATTTACCGATAAAAGCATATGTATATCAACACATTGTTAATAGATATGGCCAGATTTGTTTTCAAAGTTATATTAAATATATTTTCACCAACAGTGTGTAAGAATACACTTACCAACACATAATAAAAAAATTACCAAATAACTTGTGTCAATCTTGGCATTAAACATTATACTGGATATTTTCATGGACATGGGTCAACTGTGAATAAGATTCAAAATCTTCTCATTGGTTTACAAATCATTTTTGTTATATAAACAAAAATCTTTTTAAAAATTTTATTAGAAGTTCTTATATATTTGGTTTATTTTCTATTGAGTCTTGAACATTTTCATTATTTTTACGGGCATTCAATTTTGTATGTTGTTTTCAGCCTTTTACTTCCATCATGTTGCAGCTATTTTTCAGTTTATTTTTGATCTTTTTACTTTTAATAAATGGCAATTTTCCATAAAATGTTAATATTTATTGCTTTAAAATTATTTAATTTATGAATTCTAAGTTTTGTGACATATATAAAGTTGCTTACACTCCTAAATCATATGATCAAATTCTCTTATGCTTTCTTCTTGAAAGTTTGGTTTTATGCATACATCTGGAATTTTTATACTGTAAGTAGTATGGTTACTATCCATATTTATTTTTTCCATATGGCTAGACAGGTTTTTGAAGGACCATTAATGAACAACTTATTTAATTAAAATGTCACCTTTGTTAAATACTACATTCCTGAATATTTATCTTTTTCTCAACTCTATAATCTTATGTTGAAGTCTGCCGATCTCAGTGTATGCATGAATTCATGTGTGACTGCCAGACTTTTAAATGTTCAAGTGTAATAATGTATTTTTTAAAATAATTGGTAGATCTGATGTCCCTTTTGTATTCTTCATTTTAAGCCTTTATCTTTCAACTCAGCTTATTTAATACCAAAAATAAATCTTGGAATTTCTTGGAGAGGGTAGTTAATCACATTAAACATAAAGATTAATGTAAGGTAAATTCACAGATATACAATAATTTATAATATAGGAACAGTTTGCCAATTTCAATAAATTGTATACTATATTCTCTTATTACTTCTAAAAATCATTTTGTTTCAGATATTTTGTTTTCTTTTGCTTTAGCTGTATAATAAGATCTTTATGAAGTTATTGATCATTAAATAGTTAACTTTTTACTTATTTTGTTATTTCCCCTTCTACATATAAAACAATGTTTAAAATGATAACAGAAATGGATATATGTTTCTTATTCTTCACTTAAATGCACTAAACTTAATGCTGCTTTTTGGGGAGACTATGATATGTATTCTTTTCATATATAGAAGATATTCACCCATTTTAGTTTATTGTCATGCATTTAAGGCATAAATTAAGTTAAATTTTATTAAATAGCTTTTCAAGCTCTGTAGGAATGATCACATGATTTTTAAAGTAGGTCAATCTATCACTATGGAAAATGATATTAAAAGATACTAAGATTAAGCCAGCCTTCCCTCTTTTGTACTGACACCATTGGTAATAGCATAGTATCCTTAAACATGCTGTTATTTCTATTTGCTAATACATTATTCAAAGGCATAGCAATCCAGTGAGTTTGGTATAGAGTTTTGTAATGTCATATTTATCTGGGGATATAGTCAATGTTTTGCAGCCTTGAGGAATAAACTTCAGAAGTTGACCTTCTTTTCTACATTCTAAAAGACTTTAAGAAATAATTAAACTTATTCTTAAAAGTTTTATAATATTTATCTGTGAAACACTTTGTCTTTTTTCAGCACTTGGTGGTGATAGAAATTTTAAACATCTAAAACAGTAACTATGGTGAATAGACCTCTTTAGAGTTTGCTTTATCTCTTTGTGTGTGTGTGTATGAATATATATATACAGAGATATATACATATATTTAATGTAAGAAAGCATTTTTTCATTTTCCTTTTAATTGTTGTGGGTGCATAATAGGTGTATGTATTTATGGGGTGCATGAGATATTTTGATACAGGCATACAACGCATAATAATCATATCAGGGTAAATGGGGATCTATCACCTCAAACATTTATCCTTTCTTCATATTAAAAACAATCCAACCTTTTAGTTATTTAAAAATGTACAATACATTATTTTTTACTGTAGGCATCCTTTTGAGCTGTCAAATACTAGATCGTATTCATTCTATGTAATTATATTTTTGTACCCATTAACCGTCTCCAGTTCCCTCCCCACTACCCTTCCCAAACATCCATTTTATCGAGGCTTGCTTTAATATTTACTTGTATAAAGATTTTTTATTTGCAATACTTTCAGATCTTTTTGTATACTTCCAAAGAGGTGTTAAGGAAAAGAACTGTCTTTTAAAATATTTTCCTTACTAAACAAGAAAAAATAAAATTAATCTTTTAATTAAAAATAAAGTCACTAAATATCAATTCTAAGAAAAGGAGAAGGACTAATTAAAGATGATAGCAGAAGTTAATAAATTAGAAAATAATCACATGAATATATGAGCTTAACAAATTCCATAGCTAGTAAAATAACAAAGTCATTAACTTTCATAATAAATTCAAAAAGGAGGAAGATAGGTATACACCAAACAAACAAGAAAAAATTAGCAATAAATTCTAGAAGGAAAATAAAGTGCTAAGTAAGTCCATAAAAGATATAAATAGATAGGTTCTGATATTCAGAATTTTCATTATTTTTGTAATCTTGGTGGTCTGCAGTCTGGGTTTGACTTTTGTTGCAAGATTTCGAAGAGAGATTTTTAATAATCAATAGGATTTTATTTTGTGTTTTATTTTCTCTAGTTTTATTATTCTTTTCTTTCTAAAATTATAGAGATCTACTGATACCAAAATATTTGAGAATTGTTTTTCCTTCACATTGCTATGCTATTTTGACTTCACTTGGTAGCATCTTCAGTAAAATACTAAAAACAGTTGTGATTATAACCCACCTTATTTAATTCCTGATAGTTTACCATGTTCTATCTCTTTTTGAGTCAGATTAAAAAATATTTCTGGGAAATTGAGATTCATCTAAATTAATAAGCTTGCTAGGTAAAATTTGCTTGCTGTATTCCTAATTCTATGCTAATTCTATAGTTAATGTATACAGTTTCATTCTTAATATATTTACCCTTTTTTTTCTTTGTTGTTTTTCTGTTAGGTTTGTTTGTTGCTTTTCACTTTTGTTTGTTTTGTTATGGGTTTGCTAGTTTTTAAAATTAAGTTTGCAGGAAGACTGTACAAAGACTTAACATTTGCGTTTTTAAATTCTTTCCATCATTTTTGTTTTCATTATCTTTCTTTCCTTTTCTAGGTTTATTCTGTTCTTTTCTTCTATTTTGGACCCTTAAAATGTTCTTTGGTTTCATTTCTGCTATGTGAATTGTTTTGTTACACAGTACCATGAACACTAAAGTGTATATATAAACCCTATCTATGGTTTAACACCTAATAATGAAATTAAAGCCATGTAACCACCACCTGGACAATGAAAACAAAAATCACAATGAATGTCCTATGTGGTCCTCTGCAATTGCACCAACCACCCTGAATTTTATGTTTATGATTTCTTTGCTTTTCTTTACAGTTTTATTGAACTTGTAAATATGCGTAAGTGGCCAATTTAACTTCACATATGTTCTAATGTTCATAAAGGAATCATACTACATGAACTCTGTCACTCAAAGCCATCATTTTTATCATAACATTTTACCCAATATTATGTTTGTAATATTTATAATATTGTAAGATTCATCCATTTGGTTACTTGCAGCTGTATTTCACTCATAAATACCTTAATGTATTTCATTGTATGATTTTTTTTTAAATTATTGTTTATTCTGCTGTGGGACTTCGGGGATTACTTTCAGTAGTTGTCATACAAGGAATGTAATTATAAACAGGTATGATATTCAAAAAATTTAACTAGGAGTAACCAATCTGAACACGTCAGTCTAGAGGCTCACTGCTTTGCTCTGCCTTCACCCTTTAGTTGTTGAATCATAGGCAGGTCCATGAGTCCCAGGGGAGGGCCCCAGTGGAAGAAAGGCTGGAGAATCTTAGAAAACGTGGGGCAACATCTTCTCACCAATTGCTAGAGAAGTATCACAGTATTAACAGTTATTATAATTTAATCAGCACATAACAACTGAATATCACCCTGGCCAATAAGCATTGTTGAACATAGTTTTGTTTTTTTTGTTTTTTTTAAATTTATTTATTATTATTATACTTTAAGTTCTAGGGTACATGTGCATAACGTGCAGGTTTGTTACATATGTATACTTGTGCCATGTTGCTGTGCTGCACCCATCAACTCGTCAGCACCCATCAACTCGTCATTTATATCAGGTATAACTCCCAATGCAATCCCTCCCCCCTCCCCACTCCCCATCATAGGCCCCAGTGTGTGATGTTCCCCTTCCCGAGTCCAAGTGATCTCATTGTTCAGTTCCCACCTATGAGTGAGAACATGCGGTGTTTGGTTTTCTGTTCTTGTGATAGTTTGCTAAGAATGATGGTTTCCAGCTGCATCCATGTCCCTACAAAGGACACAAACTCATCCTTTTTTATGGCTGCATAGTATTCCATGGTGTATATGTGCCACATTTTCTTAATCTAGTCTGTCACTGATGGACATTTGGGTTGATTCCAAGTCTTTGCTATTGAGAATAGTGCCGCAATAAACATACGTGTGCATGTGTCTTTATAGCAGCATGATTTATAATCCTTTGGGTATATACCCAGTAATGGGATGGCTGGGTCATATGGTACATCTAGTTCTAGATCCTTGAGGAATCGCCATACTGTTTTCCATAATGGTTCAACTAGTTTACAATCCCACCAACAGTGTAAAAGTGTTCCTATTTCTCCACATCCTCTCCAGCACCTGTTGTTTCCTGACTTTTTAATGATCGCCATTCTAACTGATGTGAGATGGTATCTCATTGTGGTTTTGATTTGCATTTCTCTGATGGCCAGTGATGATGAGCATTTTTTCATGTGTCTGTAAACAGCATGGTAATGGTACCAAAACAGAGATATAGACCAATGGAACAGAACAGAGTCCTCAGAAATAATACCACACATCTACAGCCATCTGATCTTTGACAAACCTGAGAGAAACAAGAAATGGGGAAAAGATTCCCTGTTTAATAAATGGTGCTGGGAAAATTGGCTAGCCATAAGTAGAAAGCTGAAACTGGATCCTTTCCTTACTCCTTATACGAAAATTAATTCAAGATGGATTAGAGACTTAAATGTTAGACCTAATACCATAAAAACCCTAGAGGAAAACCTAGGTAGTACCATTCAGGACATAGGCATGGGCAAAGACTTCATGTCTAAAACACCAAAAGCAATGGCAGCAGAAGCCAAAATTGACAAATGGGATCTCATTAAACTAAAGTGCTTCTGCACAGCAAAAGAAACTACCATCAGAGTGAACAGGCAACCTACAGAATGGGAGAAAATTTTTGCAATCTACTCATCTGACAAAGGGCTAATATCCAGAGCCTACAAAGAACTCAAACAAATTTACAAGAAAAAAACAAAGGATATGAACAGACATTTCTCAAAAGAAGACATTCATACAACCAACAGACACATGAAAAAATGCTCATCATCACTGGCCATCAGAGAAATGCAAATCAAAACCACAATGAGATACCATCTCACACCAGTTAGAATGGCGATCATTCAAAAGTCAGGAAACAACAGGTGCTGGAGAGGATGTGGAGAAATAGGAACACTTTTACACTGTTGGTGGGATTGTAAACTAGTTGAACCATTATGGAAAACAGTATGGCGATTCCTCAAGGATCTAGAACTAGATGTACCATATGACCCAGCCATCCCATTACTGGGTATATACCCAAAGGATTATAAATTATGCTGCTATAAAGACACATGCACACGTATGTTTATTGCGGCACTATTCACAATAGCAAAGACTTGGAATCAACCCAAATGTCCATCAGTGACAGATTGGATTAAGAAAATGTGGCACATATACACCATGGAATACTAGGCAGCCATAAAAAAGGATGAGTTTGTGTCCTTTGTAGGGACATGGATGCAGCTGGAAACCATCATTCTTAGCAAACTATCACAAGAACAGAAAACCAAACACCGCATGTTCTCACTCATAGGTGGGAACTGAACAATGAGATCACTTGGACTCAGGAAGGGGAACATCACACACCGGGGCCTATGATGGGGAGTGGGGAGGGGGGAGGGATTGCATTGGGAGTTATACCTGATGTAAATGACGAGTTGATGGGTGCAGCACACCATTCATGGCACAAGTATACATATGTAACAAACCTGCATGTTATGCACATGTACCCTACAACTTAAAGTATAATAATAATAAATAAATTAAAAAAAAAAAAGAAAAAAACAACCCCATCAAAAAGTGGGCAAAGGATATGAACAGACATTTCTCAAAAGAAGACATTCATACAGCCAACAGACACTTGAACATAGTTTAATGTTCTATTCTCCAATTTATTTTTCTCTATACCATTGTTTAACTAGAATATTAGCTAAATGAAAACCAAGTTAGTTTTGTCTTGATAACTGTATCTACAATGCCTGGGAAAGGTGTTTATTAAAGGGGCTCGTCTGTTACTTCCTTGATAGAAACTTTTTCTCTCATAGTTTCCCCAAAATGCTCTGAACAGGATATTCTTTCAGTTCTTCAATGGGTGAAAATATCTCTTTTGCGCATATATCTGATTGATTGATGGCTGTTTACTATAAATTCCCTGAACAAGATTTTTTTTTTATTGTTTATATCTAGCTTGGTTCTCCCATTAGATTTTTTCCTTATCTTTCAAATCTACTAATTTTACCATGGAAGACTTTACTGCTGAATTATCTGTTGTTGCTTTTTTTGAATTTTTGTTTTCCTCCGGGACTTATTTTTCCCTGCCTACAGATAAAAGTGTACATCTTTTCAACAAGTAATCTTGAATTACATCTTTGAAAATTGTTCCATGTTTTCTGTTCTCGTCAGTAAGTGCACCAATTATGTTTATGTTGGATCTCCCTTTTTTCCTTCTTTGTATATTATTTTCTCTCTACTCATTGGTGTAACACTTGATTACACTTGGTTACTTTTCTTTCACTTCTACTAATATTTTTAAGCCTGTGTTTCTTGTTCCCAAAGGGCCTGGGTGAATCTATTCTTTTTGTCACTACATTCATTCTAATATTCTTCATCCTTAGAGTATTTTTATGTTTTCCCTATATTTTCCTCCAAAACACTGCCAGTTCATCTTACTGTTTTAGAAGCAGCACAGCATAAATCTCAAAGTCAAAACTCCGCAACTGTACCACTGATGGCAAAGCTCCACTACATGGATTTGCTGTGTGAACTTCAGCAAGTTATTTAACCTCTTTGTATATCACAGAATACTCATCCATAAAATGAGAAAATGGTAGTATTTGCATTATAGAATTTCTATGTAAAATAATAATTATAAACTGCTTAAGAGTGCTTGTCACATAATAAACACCATATAAGTATTTCTTAAATCCTTTTAAAAAAGAATGTCTCTCTGCTTTCATGTATTTTTTCCCTTATGTGCCTGACATTTCTCCTTTGAGCTCTTATTTCCAGGAAGTAACATATCCATTAGCTTCTTAGAATGAAACACTTTCTTTTTAATTTTGTAACATAAAATAATTGTTCATAATTTATAGTTCCATAGTGAGATCTTTCAGGTGCTGATTTTTTCTGGAGTTTTGCTTATTATGTTCATGTTATGTATTTTTAAAAATCAATTTCTAAAGGTAAATTTAAAAAATCAAATCTTCATATGTAAGTTTAATAGATATGGCCTTAAAGTTCTTTAAAGTGGTTATAAGCAATTTTCATTTCTACCAACAACTGTAAGTCAGTGTTTCTTCTTTTTTGTTTACTACTTGAAAGGTTTCTTGACACTCAAATGGGAGAGGAAACTTTTCTAGGGCCCCCAGTATGCCTCCTCATATTCATTACTTCTAGTCCATTATCATCTCTTTACATGGTCCCCAAGCCCCAGTAAACTGTTTCCTTCTTCAAAACTAAGAATTCATCTTCTTTAGAACTACTTGTTTATGGGCACACCATTGATAAATAGCAAAAGTAGAATATTAATCTAGTTTTTGTCTCTACAAATCCTGTTTTTCTACTACACATTTCCTTAGTTATACCAATATAAATTTTAAAACTTGAGTCTAGGTAAAAAACCTGTTTTACATACATGAAATTATAATTGTCCTTCAAATGACTCTTATAAATAACTTAGTTATCCTAATACTGATAAAATTATGATGTATGTGTACATAGACATTAATAGGCTTTAATTAGTGTGAAACTTTAAAGCATGATCCAAACATAGTTTTATCTATGTAACCAAAGTTTGACATAGGATTAACAGTTCTTCATGAAATTATTGTATAATTATTTAAGTTGATTAAAAGCTGCAACTAACCACCTGTCAATAATCATGACTAAAACTCAGTTGATCTTCATGCAAACAATCTTAGAATCCACTAAACAAAGCTAAAGATATAGATTACCTGTAAGGTTCATAGTAAGATAAAAATGACTGGGAGTTTATTCAAGCAATTTAATACATTGTGATCCACATGACAATTTTAATTCCCTGGGAAATGTGTGTTCTTAAATTAACAATTTAGTTTTGTTAAGATGATTGAATCAACCTTGAATCTAGGAAGTTTAGTGAAGGTACCATACTGCTCCATGCTAAGTGAAACAAACTACCTGTCATTTAAAATGTATACTTTCATTTTAATTTGACCTTTTCCAAGGCCACAGTGAGCAACAGCATCCCAAAATTGCCATATATCCTTAGGCTTCATGGCTGAGTTCAAAGCCTTCCTTTGAAATGTTAAGTTTTTCTAAAGATTAAGTTTCATATAAAATTATTTTAATATCATCTATTTGTCACTCAAAATATGTATTCTATTTTAAATATTTCCTAAGTTACTTGACCAAAATTTGTTTTGGTTCTCAGTTTTCTTCTCAAATAAGATGGAATGGCCTGGAGAGCCAGTCTCTGACTGCTAAGATGTGGTTTGAGGCAGTTAGAGCTGAAATAATTTTTTTGTGTCAGGACTTAAAACATACAAGTTGATTAGAATATGATGAATTTCACATGTCTCAGGAAGCTGATCATGGAATGTTAGAGAAGGGACAACTTTAACCTTGTCACCTCTATATGCTTACATATGTTTTATCATAATGGGGAAGAGAAACACTGGGTGCTAGCATAGGTTTAGGAAATAGTTTATTTTAAAATGTAGATAGTTTTCATCACAGACAAAAGCATCCTTCTCAAAGTAGAAATAAGCTAAGAATATCTATATATTAAGTTTATTAAATGTGATACGTTTAAATTAAAACTTTAAATGCCATTCGTTTCTTAAATATGTACCAGTGACATCTGCTCCATATATTTTCTGGAAATAATTATTAGTATGAGATTATAATAAATTAATTTGACCAGAAATCATCTTCTGTATTGAAGGGTATTATTTGCTAGTGAGATAACCATAGGGAAATAATAGAAGGCTTGCATCAATTTACTCAGAAGTCTTTATGAGGCAGATTTTAAATCCTGAGGGTAAGAAAGGAGTACCTATTGTACCTAGGTCCTCAAATTTATTAGCACAATGAATTATTGGCCACAACTTATGAGTTGAGAATGAGAAAGCCAACATTTAAAACAGGGAGACCAACTGACTTGCCTCAAATCGTAAAGTTGTACTCAATCTTAATATCCACGATCTTCTCTTTTCTACTATACTACTCAGCTTCAACAACTGCTCTCAATTTTGCCTCTTCTCAATATCACTTTCAAGAAAATGAATGCCTTCATGGCTATTTTAAAATTATGTATGTTTAGAAATTATGCTAAATAATCTTTCCTCTATTAGTTACTCTGGGGATAATGGATGTTGCTTTATGTATTTCTCTTCTGGAGACTGAAAGCTTCTAGAAGTTTAAAAAAAAAATGCAACTTGTTCTATTAGTAAGCCTGACTTCAGGGAAGCATAGGGCACAAATATTGTTTTTAGAGGAAACAAGTATATCCTAGTCTTCTGATTATTTGCCAGGCAGAGTCCTTTTAAAAGAAAAAGGCCACCAACCTTTCCCAAATATTTATATTTAAGGTAAAGAGAATATATTGAGGATCAAATACAAAATCTATTTCAAAAGCTAAAATACAGAACTAACCATGAGAAATATACTTTAAAAACTCTATTTCAACACAAATTAAGCCAATTATCAATGTTTAACTTATAGTTCCTAAGAGCTATATGAAAACTTTTATCTTGGACTTTTAAGAATGATTATGAAGAAGACGTTTGACTTGGAAAATCTTGCAAGAAAAATTTTTTTTTTAAGACTGCAAAAGTTTTTGGAATCAAATCGTCTTTGAAGAGCTTAAGAACATATTGGAACAGGTTGTTGTTATTGTCATTGCTGTTGTTTGTGAAGATTATGTCAATTAGCTTCAACATGTTTTCAGTTCTGAAATATGAACTCTCAACTTATCCTTAAGGAAAGAGTCTGGACCTAGATTAAGTTTAGATAAATTTGCACAGGGACAAGCTCTGAGTCAGCCCAGATTCCCTCAAGTCAGAGGAATTTTAGAAAATCTTCTCTCACGATTTTAATAGGGATTCAAAGATGTTTTGAGAGAGGCTGAAAGTTCAAGCTAAAATAATTTGACCAGGATGTCTCTGGCAGCTAACATCATGTTCTCCAACTAAGGTCTAGCATTAACTCCAAGCACTCCCAGAAGAACACAGCCTCCTGGAGCTCTGAAAGAGTGGGTGAAGCCTCATCAAAATGTAATGTCTGGGAAACATCAGAGTACACTTTTCCTAGTCTTCTGCTTGAGTAGGTAAAAGTTTGCTTCTTTTGAGTTAATGAAAACATACTTAAGATTCCTAAAATATCATCTGTGAAGATTCACCTTTAATTGGGCATTATCACCAAGTAGATAGATTGAGCATAATGCAGGTAAGGGCTAATGACAGCAGAGAAAGAAAAGATTGTTCTAATCTCTTTCTGGGGTCAATTCAGGAAAGCCAATCCCAAGTGGAGTAAAAGCAATGATGCTTCTGATGAAGAAACTGTCAAGTCAAGAGGAATATGGCAAACAAAGCTACAGAATGAAGGTAATAAGCGTGGTGGTCACAATCATCTTTGACAAATGCTCCATCTCTCTTTGCCATAGCACCAACAGAACAACTGATGTTGCACTATTTTATTCTACCCTAGGTTAATTTAACCATCTCTTCTCTTCATCTGGATTAATAATTACTGCTGGAAAAAAAGTCACACCTTTGTGCAGATTTATGGAAAGAAAGCCATGGTCTCCAGATTTCTCTGAGCACTCAACACAGCTTAATAAGCCCTTTATGGCCTTAAAAAAAAACCCTCCAACACCTTCCATCAACTTTTTGACCTTTCTGAACCTTTAACACCCCCTTCCTCGTCTTCATCCTTTTCAGTCCTAACAGGCTGCCTTTTTTAATGCTTCATCAAGAAGATGGAGGCCATCACGAACTAAGATTTATTCTCACTGGTCCTGTCGGTTGTGACTGTCCAACCTCTGCACTGACCCTTTCCAGGGTCTTTCCATTTTTAGAGGAAACAGGAAGCTGCCTGTTGATTCCTTACTGGTGTATGTGAATCTTGGAGTCCTTTTTCCTCCTGGATTTGAGTCCATCTTTCTCTTACACTTTTAAATTGTCATATCTTTTAGTGTGTTGCCCTCAACCTAAAACCATGCCTATCTATTTCTTCTTCTTCTTCTAAAAAAAAAAAAAAAAAAAAAAAAAAGGCAAACATGAAAGCAACCTTTCTCAACTCCAAGACTTATGTACCTATTTCTTGTTTTATCCTTTCCTTCCCAACCCAAGCTTCTGGAAAGAGTAGACTGTGCCTGCTGTTTCTCCTTCCTCCCCATCCATAAATGGTTCTCCCCTTCCAAACTTTTGCTCTCATTACTCCTTGAACCTATCCTTTTCAACGTTGACAATGACATTTGTGCTGTGGATACAAGAACTGTAGTCTATATTTGTATAATTAGACTGTGCTGATTATGATGCTGTTGGCCAGTTACTTATTTTTCCTTTGAAAAACAATCTTTGTCTTCCCTGACACACTATTTCCTGAATACCTTTCTGTCTCTGATTATTTCTTCTTTGTTGCCTTAGTGGCTTCTTATTTTTTAACTTGGAAAACAGGCAAAGATTTGAACAATTGGACCATTTCCTACTTCACTAATTTAATGTTTTTAATGGAATATTTAATCTTCTTTGATTTCAAGGTGTCCAATGTAGTAGCCAAGTAGATTGTTTTTATTAGAAAAGAATGTTTTATGAATCATATTAGGAAATCACTAATGTTAGGCCTTAGCCAAGATGCTTAGCCAAACTCTTATTGCACTTCAGCATTGGAAATCATAATACTCAATTACCTGCTGCAAAATCTTCTCTTTTATAAAGTTTAATATCATACCAAATCAGTTTCAGAATGTGAATAATATGAACAGAACTTAGTGTTTAGATTTACACTCAACTTCTAATAAAAAAGTTTTAACCATTACATTTAACATTTATTTATCATCAAATATAGGGAAGGATCCAGACTTTAAGGATTATGTTTCTCAATGAAGGAGTAAAGCATCAAGAGAGTTTGTGGAAAATGTAAGAAATCATGTTGCAATTTTAAGTCTGCTTCTAAAAATATTCAGAAACCATTTCTACCAACACTGCACAGAGCTTTGTTTGAAGACAGTGTGTCTAGTCCCTGGGTTGCAAAGGAAGTAAAGTATTACCTGAATAATTTTCTTTGAGAGAAGAAGAAAAGCTTGATAATGTTGTTACTGCAACACGACCACTAGCAGTAAGCTATACTGGCAAAGGTTGGTCTGGCTCTTCCAGAGACCCAAGTTGAAAGTCAGTGTCCCTTTAGAATGGCAAATGTGCAGCAGGGTCATTCCAGAAATAATCACATGGCAGTGCTGAGGAACTTTCACCCTATATTACAATGCCATGATTTTGAAATTTGACCATAAAACCTTTTAACGATAAAATTAATATCATTAAAGTGTTAGTCACTTTCGGATACACTCTTATAATCCTAGAAGTGTGTCCTATGATGATGACATTCAGCTTTGGCCTATGCTTAGTTTGGCTCAATGTTGATTTTAACACCCAGCCGTTGGAAATATGGCCCCTTTATTATGTATTGTTAATTGTGTTTCCAACAGTAGTTCTTTATTTTCTATTCTCATAATCCTAGGTTAGTTTAATTGCATGTCTTTGAACAACCAGGCTATAAAAATTGAAACTAATATTAGGAGTTGGGACCTAATGCTCTAGGCTTCCACTGATAATTACAATCATCCTTATGGCAGTGAAATGCTATTATTTAGAGTTGTTATTTTGGTCAATCTTTTCATTTTATGAAAATAGTGTTATGCAAAAAAAGACATTTGCAAGGCAATGGTTTAAAATTCCTTTGCATATATACAGTTTCATTTGATAATTTCATGTTCAAAAAAGAATTTCGTTTGTTCAGTTACTTTACTTTTTTCTTTCTAATCTTAAGTACCAGAGAGTGAAGAAGACTTTACCAGCAGAAACACTATTTAGAACATCTGCAATAAGAACAATGTTTATAATCCATGGAACTTACATTTTAGGAAGAAAGATGAACTTGCAATTAGCATCTAAAGTTGCTCATGCTGAATTCTAAAAATATATATTAATATATATTTGGAATCTGCTAAAATATAGTTAAACATCTATTAAGCAGAACAATTATGAATTTGATGATTTTTAATTTGCGGTGAATAAACACACTACTTGACAGATAATGTACTGAATATTTACTCTGTGCAGGTTCTTAAGATAGAAATTACCTTCTTAGATAAGGAGAGAATTACTGAAAATGATTTTGTGTACTTATTTACATATTTTGTTTTAAAAATTTATTCAACAGCAACCATAAGATTAAAAATAGTATCTTCAAATAAATAACTTCTAAGGAATAACTTGGAAAAATTCATTCTTTAAATAGAGGAATACAACTTAATTTCAAGATGTGCATGTTGAATGTCTTGAATGTTGGAGAGTAAATTAAAAAGTATAAAACTGGCCGGTGTGGTGGCTCATGCCTGTAATCCAAGCACTTTGGGAGGCCAAGGCGGGCAGGTCACGAGGTCAGGAGATCAAGACCATCCTGGCTAACACGGTGAAACCCCGTCTGTACTAAAAATACAAAAAAAAAAATTAGCCGGGTGTGGTGCCAGGCGCCTGTGATCCCAGCTACTCAGGAGGCTGAGGCAGGAGAATCACTTGAACCCAGGAGGCAGAGGTTGCAGTGAGCGGAGATCGTGCCACTACACTGCAGCATGGGCAACAGAGCGAGACTCTGTCTCAAAAAATAAATAAATAAATAAATAAATAAATAAATAAATAATAAAACAAAAATAAAACTTCAAGAAAAATCAAAATCACTAATAAAACCTAAATTACTTAAGAGATAAAGTAAATTCCCCCCCAAAAATACACTATGAAGTAATTGGGTGTAGCAAGTTCCAGAAACCAATCACCCCTGTTTTCGAGTGCAAATGTCTTACTTCCAATTCTGCAAAATCCTACTCATTGACCTTGACCTCATACTATATTGTTAATGGCTATTTTTTAAATCCTTTCCAGAGTATTGCTTTAAAACAGCACAACATCAACTCATAAAAGTAGCAGAACTTGGATAAATATTTAACAACTGAATAAGTACATGAATGTTAATGATTAGCAAAAACTGAAACTGAAACTTTGTTACAGTTAAGTTAAATTGCAGTTCAGTGTAGTAGCAGCAGAAATATCAGAGCCCTGAAAACATATCATGTAAACAATTGTTTACTTTTTCATATTCCATAACTTTTAAAGTCATTTAAATTACATAAAGTAATATTGACGATCTCTGATTAGAAGTAACTAGTATAAGCTTTTTGTAAAATCAACAGTTACAACTAAGTATATAGTATACCCATTTCAGTTATATTTCATAAACTTAGCCATTATTGAAAGTTTACCCTATATACCTCCAAAGTTTTAAAGATAAAAAAAAATCCTCCAATATTTCTTCCTATATTGCAGCTCTTCTAGTAGTTCAAAAAAAGAGAGACAAGAAACCTCCATGAACTTTCAAACGTGATTTTACTTTTCTTAGTGATTTTTTAAGATGAATCTAGACCCGACCAGACACTAAGTACATGTGTGGTTTGCCCTTCAAGGATCTGAAGTTGATAGTCAGTCCAAGAAGATTTCATTGGAAACTGTTGCTGCTCACATGCGACATATCCCAAAAACGTGTTTTTAGATCAATAGCCAACCTAAGGAATCAAAATCTCATCAGTGTAGTCAGAGACCCATACCTACATTTCTAAAACATTTCTCAACAACCTTAGTGAAATCAAGCAACTCGCCATGACTGTTCATGGTATATGCTGATTTATAGATTAGATAAAATTTAAGATTTAATCTCTGTGTTAATTTTTTTGTAAACTAAAGGCTACATATGTAAATTGCCAAACATATTCGAACACATTTAGATAAAATATATAAAATATCAGGATGTAAAATAAAATAATACTGATTTCTATTACAAGAAAAATGTCCAGAGAGTACGAATCAGCACAAACAAACTTTACTTTCAGTCTTTGTTTTGGAAGTCTTCCATCAAAAGGGAAGGGCTACGAAACTAGGAGACAGTAGCAGAAGCATTACTTAAGGGAGAACCATCTAAGCAAAACCCTGGGTGAGGAAAGGATCACCCTGATACATGGCATCCAATTATGCCTGGCACAGAAGCAGCAAGGCAATTGCTAATATTATTATAATTACTCTTAGTTATAGGATACTAGTAGACATCACTATAGTATATTCTTTTCTTTAAAGTGAAAATGTAATTTGATTGTCCAGCAATACTCTCTCACCTACTCTCTCTCCATATATATATTATATATTATATATGTATGTATTACATATGTAATATATGTGTATATATTATATATATGTTTGTATATATATGTATAATTACATTTCATGCTTTTCCCCATTAACCTGCATTTAGTCATAGTTCTACACGAAAACTTGTTCTAGTCTTCATACTAAAGTAAGACTTGTCAACATAAGTAACAATGTTTTTAATGCTTCCCACCAGCGTTTAATGTGTACCACCTGTCTCTTCTCTCTAGTCATTTTGGTTGTTTTAGGTCGTTTCTTTATTAGATTACTCAATATTCCCTGAGTTCTTGCTTATAGATAACAGTTTGTCTATGCCTTTTATACTGCAAAGTGATTTTTTTAGATAGAAAATTGTTGGCTCACAAATTCGGTTTTTTTTTTCCTTGATTATCTTAGCTGCTGTATTAGTTCGTTTTCCCACTGCTATAAAGAACTACCTGAGACCAGGTAATTTATAAAGAAAGGAGGTTTCATTGACTCACAGTTCCGCTTGGCTGCCGGGACCTCAGGAAACTTACAATCATGGCAGAACGGGAAGCAAAGCAAGTCTTGCATGGCGGCAGGAGAGAAAGAGCGAAGGCAGAAGTGCCACTTTTAAACCATCAGATCTCGTGAGAACTCACTCACTATCATGAGCACAGCATCCAGTCACCTCCTACCAGATTTCTCCCTCAACACGTGGGGATTATAATTCAAGGTGAGATTTGGGTGGGGACACAAAGCCAAACCACATGAACTATGTAGACTCATTTTTTTCTGAGTATAGTTACCAAAAATGCTGACGCTAGCAGTTTTCTTTTTCCAGTGTCACATACTATTCTTTCTGGATGCCCAATTATTATTTTTTCTTTTTCTTTAGAATCCAGTAGTTTTATTAGAACATATTTTGGTCTTGGTAAATTCTGGTCAATGTGGCATTTGGTAGGCTGTTTCAACGTGTAGTTTGAAATCTTTTTCATCTTTTTTTCACTGCAGAAATTTTTTCTGAATTATAGATTTTAGGAACGGTTCTTTCCCTTGCTTTTGTTTTCTTCTTTAGGGATGCCTATTATCCATATTTTAGAACTTCTTTACTCATATTCCACATGTTTCCATTTCTCTCTCAAATTATTTTTATTTCTTTCTGCATTTCTCTGTCTCATTTTTTTCTACTTTCAGCTTTGTTTTTTCTTAAAGCATTATCCATGTGTTTGTTTGCTCTTTTGATATTTCTAGTTTAGTCTTCATTTCTGAAGTTATTATTTTCTTTCATTTCTATTTTTCCCTATGTTATAGTGCCTAATTTTTGAGTTTTTATAATTCTGTTTTATAATGTTATTCCATGTTTTGCATTATTTTCTTAATGCCATATAGCTAGTTTTGAAATACAAGTTGATTTTTTAAATTTATTTTATTTGACTAGTTTTTATTACCTCTAGGGAAGTTATTTGTCTCATTCTCTTTTGTCTTATAATATCTTACCATGAGATTTGGCCTAAATATTTTGCTATGCTTACTTTTATAGAAAATTACTTGATCCATAACTTTGAAGTTCAGAATATCTTGTCTACCTTCACAGAGCTCCCTCTTCTGTAATTTTCATTTCAAGAACTACTTAATGACATTTACAGAACATTCATTATATACATTTAGTATGTGGAGAACAAACAACTTATTTCTAAACCATAGGTAAAACCAGAAATTACAAATAAATTTTAAAAATATTTTAAGCAAAATAATAGTGAAAAAATAAGAAAATGCTAAAAATCAATGATCTAAGAGTTCTCCTTATGAATCTAGGAAAAGAAGAACACAATATGGCACAAATAAATTAATAAATATAAGGGCTAAAATAAAGGAAAGAAAAAACAAACCATAGAGAAAAATCAGTGAGGCCAAAAGCTGACTCTCTGGAAAGATGCATGAAACTTATAAACAACAATGTACACAAACATTTGTGTTAAAACCACAAGTAATCAACAAATTATAATATTCTAAATTAGAGTAAGCATTAGAGATTCCTTGAATATTATAAAGTTAAAAAGACAATATTATAAATAGCTCTATGTCAATAAACTGAAAACTTACATTAAATGGATAAATTCATTGAAAGACAGAAAAAAAGACTGACAAAAAAATAAAAATATTAAAACCTTTAAATATTAATAAACGTATATTTTTATATAATAAAAAGAAGAAATAAAAACAATAACTTTGTAATAAAATATTTTCCAAGAAGGAAACACCAGGTTGCTTATATAGCAGACAAAACACATGAATCATTAAAGAAAATATAATCTACAAATTGGATTTTAACAAAATCACAAACATTTTACCTTCAAAATATACAATAAGAAAAAGGCAAGCTACGGAATGGGAAAAATTACTTGCAATATGTATACCTGCCAAAGGATTCCTATCAAGAATATATAAATGCTGTTCTAAGTAATGAGAAGACAAATTCCTAAATAAATATGATAAAATCTGAACATTCACTTTCCAAATGAATGTATACAAGTGGCCAATAACCATATGAAAATATTCAAAACATAGTTATCAGTGAAATCTGATACCAGTAAAATTTAACTGAAATTTGGTATCAGTGAAATTTGAGCACATTATTAGAATGGATAAGTTAAAACTCTGAAAAAAGCAAGTGTTGACAGGTACAGAGTAACTAGAACTCTCAGACATTGTTGAGGATTATGTAAAACTGTTTCATAGTTTCTTCTAAAATTAAACGTATTATTACATTTACTCAAGAGAAATAAAACACATGCCTACATGAAAACTTAGGAATGAATATACATCATAGTTTTATTCATAATAGCCTCAAATGGAAACAACTCAAATGAGCATCCATAGTTGAATGGTGAAAGAAATAGTGATATATTCATACTTGTAATACTACATGCAACAGCATGGATGAATCTCAAAAGCTTGCAGAGCAAAAGATGTCGGACACAGAAGAGTACAATGTACATTTTCCTTTTATATTACATTGTAGGAAATGCAAACTAACTTTTAACAACAGAAATTAGCTCAGTGGTTGCCTATGGGCTGATGGAAGGAGAGATGAATAGTCAAGGGACATGAGGAAATATTTTGGGGATGTTGTTGTTTTGTATCTTGACTGTGAAGGTAGAATCAAACATGCATGTATGGCCAATATGCACTAAGGTGTATACTTTAAATGGGTGTGAGTCATTGAATTCAAATTTTAGCTTAATAGATGTGATTTTTTTAAAAAGAGACAAAAGAGACATAACTAAATAGGGTGTCTGAATTTTGGTTGGCATAGAATAAAAAGGAAATTCACTTTAAAAATATTCTGGAAACAATGGGAAAATTTTACTTTAGATATTATATTATATAAGAAATTATTGTTATTTTTCTTGGGTATGATTATGGCATTGTGTTGATAAAGAAAATGTTCTTATTTTTAGTAGACGCAAGCTGACTATTTAGGGTTAGAGTGCCATGATATCTGCAACTTACCAAATAATTCAGAAAAAATTATAAGCAGATAATACATAAATCTATGATGGCACTATAGATGAATAAACATAAAAACATATAGAAAAATGCTAACTAGTGTTTAATTTGGGTGCTAAAGGTGTTTATTGTACTTTTCTTACAGACACACACACACACACACACACACACACATACACATAACTCCAACGCTGATTTTTCAGATTTCAAAATGAAACCAAAAGAGTGCCTAGAAACTAGCCTTTGGCTTTCTGTTCCTGTGTTAGTTTGCTGATAATGATTCCAGCTTCATCCATGTCCCTGCAAAGGACATGAACTCATCCTTTTTTATGGGCGCATACTATTCCATGGTGTATATGTGCCATGTTTGTTTTATCCAGTCTATCATTGATGGGCATTTGGGTTGGCTCCAAGTCTTTGCTATTGTGAATAGTGCTGCAATAAACGTAAGTGGGAGTTGAACAATAAGAATACATAGACACAGGGAGGAGAACATTACACACCAGGGGTTTGGGGAGGGATAGCATTAGGGGAAATACCTAATGTAGATGATGAGTTGATGGGTGCAGCAAACCACCATGACACGTGTATACCTACGTAACAAACCTGCACATTCTGCACATGTATCCCAGAACTTAAAGTATTAAAAAAAAGAAAAAGAAAAAAAGAAACTAGCCTTTGGCTCCAGAGTTCTTACTGCCACAGTTTCAAGTAAAATGTTTGTATTTGAAGGTAGAACAAACTAAAGGTAAGAATGAAACAGACTTCTTGATGTGAAGCAATCAAAATAGGGTTGTTATTTTTCAAAAGTAAAAATAAACAAGTATATCAGAAATATTTATGAACATATACATATACATATGAAAATGTAAAATTTATGATTAACTGATATTGATTTGGAAAAATACAGAGAAGAGAGTTGTGAGGTACCACATATCAAAACCCATAAAACAGTCAAATACGTACCTATGCATATATATTCAAATGCTTAATAATGACTAGAGGTGTTACTGCTTAAAGAGGGCTTTAGTTTTAACTGTAATACTTTAATGTTATACAAATGAGAACGTTTTCATGTGTGCACATATTCCCTATTTTTTATAATAAATAAAAATTAAAATAGAAATAGTAACTGTAAAACATCACTGATTGCAATTATTTGTGCTTTCTATGGGAGTAACGCATTTCTCTTCAAAATAGTTAACATTTATTAGAAAACAGACATGGAATACATCTGGAATAGTGGAAGAATAAGAAAAAGAAACCTAATTTTTTTCCACAGTAAAAAAAAGGTGCCTGTGTAATCTAATCAGAGTAATCTAAAGCCAGAATAAGGCGGCCAAGAAAGAGATAGGAAAAGGAGCTGACAAAAATGTAGGTTTGAGTCAGTTCTATCTTAGTTACAATAGATAAGATGACCCCAATTGACTTTTTATACTACTCTTATTTTTCCATAATAAAATTCTTTCTTAAAATAGTTTTAGCCATTTGTAATTAACAACGAATCAAGTTTTGTGAGCAATGCTTGAATGAAAAGGAATGAATCCCAAACAAGAAAAGCCCATTAATCAGGATGTAAATTACATAAAGAAGGTTGTCCTTTAATATCAGTCATTTTTCTGTATACAATTATTTTGTTTTTAAATAGTAAAGTCTATATATGAACTTGTATCAGTTCAATAAAAGAAAAAACTTTGTAATATCCAAGACTGCTTAAAACACACTGAGCACCCTTATGAAGAAAACTTTTTCTCTATAGCTAGAGGTACTCAAAAAAGTTTGGATAAGCACTACAAAAAGAAATTGCATAAAATTTCAATAATAGGTAGTTATTCATCCATCCTTTCACCAACAAACATACAAATGGAGTGCCAACCATGTGCCAAGGTTGTGTGTGGCCCCCCAAAAGCAGTGCTGAGTCGATGCATCTGTGATTATCTCTACATATACCTGACACTACAGTAGGAGAAACAGATGTTAATTAAATAATTACACAAACAAATGCAAAATTACATCAGTAATGACAGCTATACAAGTATGTCAGTTGGCATCATGACCACCAATATCTTTCCCAAATAAATGTAGATTCATTTTTTTCACAGTCTACTCATCAAGCCCTGGTGTCATTTTTAGTTTTGTATTCAGGAATACTTGCAAAAAAAAAAGAAGAATAAGAATACATTGGGTTTTGCAATCTATCTCTCACCAGAAAAGAACTTATTTCTTTTATAAAATAAATTAGGAGAAGGGCAATGTGAGATGATTAAATAGAATCTGAAGCACCTCATGAGTGGCATTGTTTTTTGAAAGGCTATGCTCCTAACGAGGAGAATTTCTAGCAAAGGAGCAATTGTTCCCTTCTTTCAACCTTCTGCCAGAATAAGTTGTTTAACCTGCAGTGTAGAGGAGAGCTAGGGAAAAAAAAAAAAAAAAAAAAAAGTTTGTTTCTCCCCTTAATCTCATTAAGAAGACACAGATTAATCACACTGCACTGCAATAAAAATGGTGCCGTCACCTCTCGTTCACCCACTTACGGCCAGAGAATGACTACTCATTTGGCCAGAGTCTACAAGTCTCTCAGCCATCTCATTTTGCCTCTACAAAAACAGACATGGTCTGAGAAGCAGTGAGTGAAGCTTTTGGAAAAGTCATCCTGGACCACACAGCAGTTGCTCATGGCAGCATGAAATGTCCATCCTTTCTACCACCTGGTCCTGAATCCCTGGAAGTGACACACACTGCTTCTGAGACCAAACTGAGGATTACTACGATGGAGCAACACATGAGCACATGATTTGATTTCCTTTCTACAGTCACAACCCCTCCAAGAATCGGCTTGTGTGCATCCATTTTAAGTTCAAAGTTTTGTCAAGTGAATAAAAATAAGTCATCTTAAATGTGAACAACATAAACTCCTCTAGTGAATAAGCAACATCTTTAGTTTTGACGTTTTGGAAGTCATCTGCACTAATAACAAGTTTATGGGTTTTTTAACATGAAAAACCAGCAGTCTAGGATCAGCATTACTCCAGAGCAGAAGGTTCACTGTCAATAAAGGTACACAGTATTTTTGTCAAAATACGCCGTATATAGCAAAACCTCATTAATTTGACATTCAGTTAGCAAAAACACTTTCAGCTCACAATATAGTGGGTGGTGAACTGCACGTTCCAGGACATCTTCTAATCCAACTTGGAGCCGGACTCTCACAAAGAGGATGGTTTGCCAAAAAAAGGGAAGTCATGGGAAAAATGAAAAGGCTTCTGTGTTTGTCATCCAGGCCTGGCCTTCTCTTATGAACAGGTAATTTGGGGTCATTCACAGATTACTGAAACATGTCCAGCAATAAACTGAATTTCCTAAGAAATCCAGGAGCTAGGGCCAAATATTTATTTCAAGGACAAATGGAGCTAGGATGGACAAATAACTTTTGTTTCATAGAACAGATATGTACTAAGAAAGGTAGCTAAAGATTGAATTTTCATAAAGCAGCATTATTTCCATTTGTCTACATTTTTAGTTTGCATAAAAGAAAAAACATCCCTGAGCGATCTGAGGTGAAATCTTTGGACGCGAGAGGAATGCATTTTGAGATGTCTGTCCATTTGGCATTATTTTGCCTGCAGCTATGTAACCAAAGGCTTTCTTGTCCTTTGTAGACATTGCTTCATTGTCCTAACTCCAAGACTTTATTCCATTCCTACTCTCTGTGCTTGCTCTTTGCCTCTTGTCTGCTTGGATCAAAACAACATCTTCTTGTGTCTGGGTTTAAAGCTCCTCAAATCTGACTTCTCATCATTTTTATCAAAGGCAAATAGCATGAGCACAAAGAGCCCTGACTTGCTCCTGGCACCTAGAACTGGAAATGTGTTACAGTAGATACAGGCACACCATAGACACTCAGTAAATACGTGATGACTGAGGAAACCTCTGCCAACGTCCCACATAATAGTCACATCGGTGTTACAGTAGATACAGGCACATCATAGACACTCAGTAAATATGTGCTGACTGAGGAAACCTCTGCCAATGTCCCACATAATAGTCACATCGCATTTTTCTTAGAGTACTCTAAAATCTACTTGAAAAGTCTCCCTTCTCCTAATCTTCCTACCTCCCACAAAGCAGTTCATGTTTATCTTCCTAAATCATGGTTCTGATCAAGGTATATTTCTCAGAAGGCTTAAATGACTCTTCACAGATGAACTCAAATTTCTCTATGATATGTGTTAAGAGTAACAGAAATCATAACCTCCAGGGCTGGCCCAATGGAGGGAGGGAATAGTAACAGTGTCTTTCCTCTTCTCCTCCTTTTAGTGTAGCTTTGTGGATGCAAAGTAACTAGTCTGTAAGGTCTTTAGTATAATATAGAATTTTTTAATGCTACAACTTTAGTTCATATATTATTATGGGCTAAATTGTGTCCCCCCCAACATTTATATGTTGAAGTCTTCACTTCCAGTGTGGCTGTAAGCAGAGACAAGGCCTTTTAGAAGATAATTAAAGTTAAATGACATCATAAGATGGGGCCCTGATCTCATAGAGTTGGTGTTTTTATAAGAATAGGAAGACACCAGAGCACTCAACCTCTTCTCTCTTCTCTCCTCTCCTCCCTCTCCCTCTCTCTTTCTCTCTCTTTGCCACTGTGAGCATAAAGACCATGTTGCCGACACAGCAGAAGGTGCTCTCTGTAAGCCAAGGAGAGATGCCTCACCTAGAAGCCAATCCTAACAGCACCTTGATCTTGAACCTGAGCCTCCAGAACTATGAGAAAATGAATTTCTGTTGCTTAAGCCAAAAAGAAAAAAAGCAAGAAAAGGAAAGGTAAGGAGAAGGAAGGAAGGAAGGAAGGAAGGAAGGAAGGAAGGAAGGAAGGGAGGGAGGGAGGGAGGGAGGGAGGGAGGAAGGAAGGAAGGAAGGAAAAGAACTAGTCTAGAGGGTCAGCTGTTCTGATCTTACTTGTACGGATTGCAAATGGATACGTTAGGAAAGGGGCAGGGTGCTCTTCTGCACTCCCGTGGGGATCACACAGGGAACAAGGCCTTCTCCATGCTGCCCAGGGTGGAGAAGCAATCCTCCTCTGTCCAGGTCTTGAGGCTGGTTCCATGAGACTCCACGGTATCCTCTGTCCCCACCCATCGCTTCTCTGACGTCATCTCCTCCCACTCTCCCTCTCATTCCCTTCGGTCCAGGTACACTGGTCTCTGTCTTGTTCCCTGGACACAAAAGTGAGGTCCTTTAAATTTGCAGGCCTTCCCTGGCCACCCAATTTAAAATTGCTGCTCTCATCAGCCCAACAATCCCTGATCCTTCCTCCCATGTAATTTTTCTATAGTATTTATCACCATCTAACCTACTTTATTTTTTACTTCTTTTCTCACTCATTGTCTGTTTCCCATATTACAATGAAAGCTGCATGTAAGCAGAGATTTTCATCAGTTGTATCTGTTACTATGTCCCCTGCTTCTAGAAAAATGCCTGGAAATGAACGAAGAAGTGAAATAATGAGTGAATAAAAGGATGAGGAATAACTTTTCAATATTATTTCAGACTCTATGCCCCAAACACAGCTCTTACATTAGCAAAGTTCTCTTCTTTTGAAACTACCCAGAGTTTGTAAATGTACTACATATTTTTCCATTCCAGCACTTTTTATTCCTCTTTCACTTGGTAACCCTTTATTATTTTATTTCTGTCAAAATCCTCTCTCTCAGTTGGCATTTTGATCTAAGACAGGAATCAGCTACAAAAGGACTATGTTCAAGCCGTCTGAAGGATGTGGGTTAATACTGCATCATCCTGCTTATGACTCATTACCACTTCCTTCTCAGGCCCTTGCCACCAATCGGTTAGAATGGAAGCCCATCTGGCCTCTAACATGGTGCATTTCCACCTCCTTTAGGCCCCATAGGTTTGTGATGTGTCCAGCAATCCTCTGGCTTTTCTCTTCTTGTTTTGGCGTCTCGGCAAATGACTTGCATTCTCAGCTTAAACTTGCTTTTCTTTCCTAGCATTTGCTAAATCCCGTGGTTCCAGCGAGGCAGCCTTGCAGTGGCTCACATCCTTCCAGTATTCCCCATGGAGACAGCAAGGTGCCCTGAGCAGAGCAGTGGTTATCCTTTAAGAACATGATTGGATCCCATCACCTCCATGGAACTATGGCAACAGTGCAAGATGGAAGTCGATACATAACTTAGTCATGCTGACACATACGTCCAAGCCAGACGATTACTTCTTCCATTTTTATTCCCTAGGAATACTGGATTTTCTCTATCATCGGCTACTACTGCGCTCATTAAAAAAACTGGGCCTGAAACTCTCTCACTGCAAGGTTAAACAAAATAAATGCCTCTTTCTAAAAAGCACTGC
The DNA here is from genome assembly GCF_003255815.1 of Theropithecus gelada. NCBI lineage: Eukaryota > Metazoa > Chordata > Mammalia > Primates > Cercopithecidae > Theropithecus > Theropithecus gelada. Next base: position 40,580,581 of record NC_037685.1, on the reverse strand, counting down.
TAATAATTGGTTAAAAAAGAGATGCGAAAAATAATCTCATCTGGAGTTTTGATCGTACTTAACCACCGATTCTAATATCTTATTTATTTTGTATCAAAAAGTTGTGAAGAAATCCCCCCAAATTTATGTTTTTCATTAAATCTTACAGTCTTTCGTATTATTTTTTATGGGAACTATGATAACACAGAGAAGTAGATGGAAAAAGAAGACAGGAACTTGAGTACAAACTCTATGTGATCTGCAGCAAATCCCTCTCACTAAATTTTCATTTTATTACTAGTAACACAAGCCTAATATTTCAACCCTATACTCAAAAAGCATATGGACATGCTCAAACATGAGCAGTTACCCCATACTCATAAATCACTGTATACATACATGGCTTTACTGACAGAAAATATATTACTACATCAATGAGTAAAGATCTGACTCTTTTTACTACACGAGACACTGATGTAAAAATGGGGACCTCCTTCTATCCCATTTGCTAAATGAATACAGCATTAGTATCAGTATCACCATCATCATAATCATTATCATCACCAATGGATCATCATTTATAGCAGGAAGTCTACTTGATGCTTTACATATATTATCTAATTAGCTCTAAAAAATTACCATCAAAAGGACCTGTTATTATTTGTCTCATTAATCCTAAAAATAATGATATAAGTAGGTGTTGTTATTTACTGTTTGCATTTAATAAGGAAAAGCTCATGCATTTACTCAGATTATTATTAAAAAGTGAACTTTCATTTGTCTGTTCCAAACTTTATGTTTATTCTCTTTATTGGAAAGAAGGAAGAAGGGAAGACAGGAAGACAGGCAGGCAGGCAGGCAGGAAGGAAGGAGCAGTGGGAGTAAAGGGAGAGAGAGAAAGAAGCAGAGTAAGTGCAGATTAGCCTGTACTTTGTAGTACCATAGCTAATAGCTACATATGACTACTTAGATGTAACCTAATTAAGATTTTAAAAATTAAAAATTCAGTTTTCAGTTTGCACTATGCTTATTTCAGGTGCTCAACGGACAACCATACTGGGCATTACAAATGAAGAACATTTTCATCACTGCATATAGCTGTATCAGGCAGCCCTGGGGTAGACTATGGTGCCCTTAGTGCAGTATTCTCATACCAAAAACATTTTTGAAGAGACCTGGGTACTCTCTCTCATATTACCCCCGAAAAGGTTTATTTCCAAAATATTTCCAGGCTCCCCTTGATATTCCACTATGGATTTGAACATATGTATTTTTAATGCATACCACTAACTTTATTTTTGAAGTTTTGTACCTACTAGAAAAAGGAGTATTTCCTGCATGTGGGTGTGCATGTATCTGTCTTTACAATAATTAGTTTAAAACATCAAGAACTGCCATCAACTTGTATGTCTAAGTATAATGGCTGAAAACATACTGCAAGTCCTAACTGTGGTAACTAGCTGAGTAATTGGAAAAGTGATTTGAGCAATTTCCTCAACTGTGAAATGGAGATAAAATAGTAAATATCCCCATGAGATTATTTGATTAAACAAGACAATGTTTACAGTGTACTAATATGGTCTCCAACATATAGTAAGAACATAATTAATGTAAATTATTGTTACATTGATAAAAACATAAATGCCATTATTTGACTTAGACTTCGTATGACAAAATTACATTTTCTCAAGGCCAATATTATACATACCTGGGGGATCCCTGTCTAAGACAAACTGAGATGATATACTCAGTAATGGTGCTAATCAATATACTGTTCTTTTTCTCACCTTGAATTGGCTTTAAATGTTCACCAAGTAATTAATCCAAATCAATAATTAAGAAGATTCAGAATTATAGGAGCAATAATGCTGATTGGATTAAGATAAATACTCCGGAGTAGACATCAGTTGATGCCATTTTAAATGTGACTCTTACTGTTTAGACAGATGACAAAAGTACCTTAGGAAAACAGAGATGAATTAGATTGATCCAGGAACATAACAATGTATGCGTATGAACACTTTATGTATTATGTATGTTAACATAAAAACTGATGGTAATATACTTTTTAGTGATTATGTTTAATCAAATTATTGCATGCTAAAAAAGTTCTTCAGGACAAAAATGCATGATTTTATGGTTCCTTATAAATGAAAAAAGGAATTTACAAGCTTTTCCTTTAAAAAGAAGAGGAAACATTGGTTGTACTGACCAGGAGTCTCAGTTTAATGATTGGTTCCTTTCTTAACATTTTCATCTGAGGTCAAATCTCTGAGAAACAGCAAACATGTAGTCATTTTCTCAAGTGTGGGGAAGACTGAAGAGGAAAAATTTTTGAGGGACACTTCACGGCAGGTACACGCCAGCTCACTTCATGCCATAACATGGCATGGGGGAAGGAAAATGTCCTGTAGGTGGGGTAAAGGGGCAGTGCTGTGGGGACTTGGGCCACCACTGACCCGCCCTCTACAGACGCCTTGGTGCACATTTCAGCAAGGCTAGCACAGGTAAGTAGCCACCTAGGACAGAGTCCTTTCCAGCCCTACCCCCAAACACTGTATCATCCTCTAAACCCACTGAAATTCACTTGCATTCTTACGGAAAGGAAGAATCCTGAATTGGCCAAGATTAACTCTTCACCACACTGGCTGAATTACAGAATTTGGACCACACAACTCATAATCAACCTGTATTTCTTGAACACCTGGATTTGCAGTCTAAGATCCTTATCCTTTATATACGTCAGGATGTAGAATTATGATATCATTTAGTGGTCCTGGTTTACAAGACATGGTTCTCAAACTTTGAGTGCTTCTCAACCCATAGTGTAGTCACAGTCATGAGAGAGAGCTTACAAAACTACTGATGTCTGGTTGAATCCCATTCTGATTTAATTGGTCAGTGATGCAACCTGAGTATTAGGAATTAAAGAGCACCCCTGGATGAGTGTAATGTATAGCCACAATTAAGCACCAGTATTCTAAGTTAAATTTCATGTTTGTTTTTTGTTTGAGAGGCTTTAAACTCTTGAAGAAAAAAAAAAAAAAAGCATCAATAGCTTTAGATAGGAAGGTCTCTGGGTACCATTGGTGGCTTTAGGAATAGGTACTGATGTAGGATTTAAGAGCTGGGTGATGCAGGTCCTCTCCCTCGCCACTGTCTCTCCATGTTGGGAATTCAGTTTTTTGGTCTCTTGCCAGAAATGTAAATATCAAATATTGCAAGGGGCAGACAGAGGCAAGGTGAGGTTGGCATATCCTCAAGTCATTCTTTTCTTCTCATACCCAGAATCAGTGAAGAGAAAAGCCACATTTCTCCCTAGTGACCAAGGAAGCTTAATGTCACCTTGAGTGCAAGAATATTGGCCATAGAAACCTTTGCAAATAAATGTCAGGAGAAGCTTTTAAGCCAAAGTTCATTCTCTGCCAATTTGATTTCACACAGGCTAGACAGGAATAAACTTTCTCTCTAAGTGGTAAATACGTACAATTGGAGTGGTATCTAAGCATGCTGAATTTCAAAACTAGAGCAATTATTCAGGAAACTTAGGAACCCAAATCAGTTTACATGGAATTGTGTGAACATACTAATTAAAACATTTCCAGGTACTTTTTATTCCTAGACAGTATAAACTTAGAAATAATATGACAATTAACAAAGATGTTCCTGAATAAAATCTATCTAACCCAGAACATTTGCCTTGCTTGTTAATTCGAAGACTTCTAAGAGGAACATAATAAAATTAGCTTGTGGGCTATGATAATATCCAATCACTATCAAAATTGGTTGTTGCATTTTTTTCTATCTTTTCTTTTGCTTGTGCATATTTTTAAAATGCAGTCAATTACTAGTTGCAATATTGTGGATTTCCTTGAGCAGAAATTGAATGCAAATGCCTGGAGAATATTATCAAATCAAAATCCCATTGAATCATCAGGACAAACTGGACTGGATTTGTTACTATGTGATTCTGAATAAAACTATTTCAATTTCCAAAATAGATTGTATACAAAGATAGTTTTATAACCACATTTCATTTAGACATGATAATCTAACCCTAGAGATTAGAGTGCTTTTTAATCACAATTGTCTCATGAAGAGAAAGCAAAGGATGGGACAGAGGAGGATTTAAATAAAGAAAGCCTGCTTTCAGAAATACCGTTTTAAAAACACGTACCAAAACATGATTCAAAACACTGCTGTAAAACTATTTCAACAAATACAAAGTACACCAAAATTAGCTCATTTTTATTCTCTTTCTCTAAAGAAAAAGTACAATCAATAATTCTCAGACCAGAATAACATAACGGATAAAAAAGGGGAACAGATTGTTTTATTTTCTTCTGCAACACAATATTGCAGTCTCACAGTCAAAAAGACAGCATCTAGGTGTGGGTGTATAATTGAGTTAGTTAATCAGGCCTTCCATGTTGTTGTCCTCTTTGAGGCACTTTTAAGTGCAGAAATAATAAGTAATGTGTTCTAGAAGAAAAGCAACTGAAAAAGGTAGACTGGTTAAATGCCATTTTCAGTTACTGATGATAAATGAATTGTAGTTTTAAAAGTACATCCCAGAGAAGATCAATCTGATGACTTATATGAAATATTTCACCTAGATTCAAAGAGTTCCTAAAGAAACTTCAAAGTCTGTTCCACTGTCAATTACAACAGTTTCACTAACGGCTAATCCTACCCTCTACTGCATAGCAGAAATATGTCTGCGTAAATAAATACTTTGGTCAGCATTTGGTCAGTACAAAACGAAACAAATTACCATCAATAAAAGAAAAAGAAAAAAATGGCAGATAACTTTGCTGCTTCTAAAACCCTGAGAGGTATCCTGGCATGTCTCAGTAACTGCAAACAGTTCTTGGCTAACACAACCCAATAGGAACTAGTGGAAAGACTCACCAAGGAAGCAATTCTTTGTTCTTCTCCAATGGAACTATTTCTTACTACCAACATACACTTAAAGAAACCCTACCATCTTGTTGTCTAAAGTTTTGTGTACCATCAAAATTCTGGGATAAAAAAAAATACCCAGAGTTTTAATTGAGGATTATTTATATAGCTAGCTTGTGATAAAAAAAAAAAAATTGTACTCCAATGACTAGAATCAGTTCTATTTTACATTATTCATATATAAATAATGGATTTACATCCAAATTTACAAACATTAATATTTCAAATGTGGAACCACCAATTATTATTATAAGTCTTACCATAACCTCCAAAAACAAAGACAAAACCAAACATAATTTAATAACTTTATTTTAATGACAGTGTTGAGTATCCCAAGTTTGTTCATTCGAAGTATTTTGCATAAGAACACAATAGGTTTGGAACAGAGAATTATATCATAAATTCCTACAATATTTTCTATTTGATGGTGAACTTTATGTTAGTTGCACTTTGTATTTTCATACTTAGATGGAAGGAATATGGGAGCCCTCTGGTGGCCAATATTAAAGTGCTTATTAGTACAACCCAAATTCCCCTACCTGGGACCTCAGGAGCAAGGATGGAAGGAATGGAAGTCATCTAAGTTTGAATAAGTGAGGGTACACACATGCTACACCTATGTGTCTTCCGGTTTTTAAGACAATATATTTAGTGGTCATTTCAGGTTCAAGGTTAAACTTTCATATATGAGAGATAACAAAGGAATTGAAATTCAGACAATATATAGATGTGATTTTGACAACAGCCAGGGGGAGAAATATGGAAATTTCATAATATTAACAGATATGGTTATTAATAGATATTACTTTGTTTTTATATTTCTCATCATTTGTAGAGTACTTAGCTTATTAATATCTCTCACTACACAAATGACATTAAAGAAGAAATGAGAGACTTTAGGAAATAAATTATCTCCTAAAAATGATTCCTAACCAAAAAGTAACAATAGTAATTCAATGTCATTCATCAAACAGCACCTTTGTAACTTAGAAAAGTTTATGCACTTCTAAAATGATTAGTTTTTTCCAAGGGAGATAATTATTCCCTCTAAGGTACTAAGTCATGGCAATTTCAATGATGAAACTTAGCAAATTTTTAACAGATGTCAACATTCTGACCGCTTTCAACTGCAAGTTTCCTTTTATCTTCCATCAAGCAATGAATTTATATCTAACTATTATATTAGCATACACCAGCCAACACACCTCCTCATACAATGCAAGAATACGGGGATGTTTAGGATAGAATATTTAGGATATAGGTAATTTTGTCTCACTTTAGAATGTGTCTCATTTATAGATCATCAAATGGAAACACAGATCATATGTTTATGTGTTTAGAAATGTTTTAACTATCACAATACAAAGCCACAATAATGCAGAAGATAATAAATTTAGGGCATTAACTTCATATGATGAAATTCACATTGAATAAATGAATACTATATATATATTTGTTTATATATGCCCTTCATTCTCGGTTACTGTAGAAAAATAAAAATAATTCTACATTACTAAATTGTTCTTTGAGATCAGGAGTATTACATGTATGATATTTTCCAAGATCATTTAAGTCTAGAATATTATTGGTGCAAAATAATTACTGCAGATGTGAATAATGCATCCTTGTTAAGAATTCATTACTTGTAGGTCAATTTCAGAACTTGATTTCATTGGGTCAATGGTTCTTCATTAATTTGAAGTGTAATTATTACTGACCATTTTAAAGGCTTTAGACTTAGAAGTGCAAGAGCATTATAAAGGCAGAGAAATTGTAGCCATAAGTAATTTTGATTAATGAAAATTATTTTAAGGAGTATATAATTTCTCTTTTAAAACTGTAACATTCTCTTAAAGACATAATACATTGGATAAAATTTTTTGGTATTTTGTCTTATCACGATCATCATGATCAACAACAAAATTTTGGCACCATGTAATAATTTTCTTAAATTTCAGTGTATATAGGCATCACTCGGGAGGCTTATTGGATCCCCAAGCTCCATACCCAGTAATTCTGATTTAGTCTTACTGGTCTTACTTTGTACCTGCCTTATGCCATAAGCAGTTGCACACCTACCCAGACTCATCAATATCACCTTCACAGTATAGCTCACATCTGTCACATCTGGTAGGCATTTGTTACATACTATGGGGGCAACACTTTTTCATTTTTATTTTTCAATATCCCTCTTCACACTCTCTGGAATATCAGGTAAGTCCCAGGTTCCACTGAAGAAAAAGGAATTACACAAAACCATGACTCATAGAGGGTTCCTTAGGGGTGTGTGCCATAGTACTGTACACTCAAAGGTTGTTCCTTTAGAAGTTCTCATTGATAATGCCTAAATAGGTGGACCCATAGTTTTTGCAAGTTAAAGTTGTTAACAACATGCTTGCCAAGTGAAAGAAAGCAAGATTTTCAGCAAAGAAAGAAGCCCCAGACAAAACAAATCCACCAGCACAAACAAAAGAATTTCCTGACACACAAATGGGCAGGACACCAAACCACTGCTATGTCCTGGTACAGGAAACACCCAAGCAATCTTCATAATTTATTCTGTTATAATATATTCTGAATCCCAGCTTCCGAGAATGAGGCACAGATGCGGGACCTGGGTGAGGCTTTGGCATGCAGATTGACTTAAGGGAAGGTAATCACAGATAAGAATCCATGTACCTCACAACGTTCAGAACAGAAAAGACATCTTCCAGTCAAAGAATAACTAAATTTCCTTGCAGTACTCTGGCTCTCAAAACAAAGAGTCAACCATCCCATGGGAATGGTCCTTGTGCTCACTTACAACCTATGAATTACAATCCCACAGTCCTAGATCTTGGATGAGGTATTTAAATACAATCTGTATCCAATTACAGTGAAAAGCTTCATGTCCACTCAAGGTTACACAACCATTTGTTCACTACTTCTCAAGGAAAATAAGTAAATTTGTGAAATATAAATCTCACAAGGCAAATAGACCTAAATCCACATTTCTAAATTTGAAACATCATTCAGAAAATGGAAATTCTTAAGTAGAGGTAAATCTTAAAAGAGACATGGAGACAGAAATTTCCTGCATGGTGAGTGGCCTGAGGAGGAGCATGAGTGGACCCAGAATGGGAATAAAAATAGAAATAAGTGAGAAGTAAGGAAGAAATACAGAAATAACCAGGCAAAGGCAAAGTAGAAATAACATGCAGAATAAGAGAGCAGATCATCAAACACAAAGGCAAGTGGAAGAGGGATATCCATCTGAGCTTGGAAGTAAAACGACGTAAATGAGGATAGAAAAAATAGGACAAGTAGTCGAATTACAAAGAAACTCAAAATCCACAGGAGTAACTGCTACTATTACTCAGAAGGGTATTATTTCAAGAAAACTCTCTGAAATTTTTTAATCAGGGTCCCTTTATAAAAATAGTTCACAGGCCGGGCGCGGTGGCTCAAGCCTGTAATCCCAGCACTTTGGGAGGCCGAGACGGGCGGATCACGAGGTCAGGAGATCGAGACCATCCTGGCTAACACGGTGAAACCCCGTCTCTATTAAGAAATACAAAAAACTAGCCAGGCGAGGTGGCGGGCGCCTGTAGTCCCAGCTACTCGGGAGGCTGAGGCCGGAGAATGGCGTGAACCCGGGAGGCGGAGCTTGCAGTGAGCTGAGATCCCCCCACTGCACTCCAGCCTGGGCGACAAAGCGAGACTCCATCTCAAAAAAAAAAAAAAAATAGTCCACAAAGAAAGAAGTACAAGGAGTAACATACCACTTCTTCAGACATGAACATCATTTCAAATTAGAATGACAACATTCAAATTAATCTGCAGACTGAAAAAGAAATTTCACATTTTGGTATGTCTGAGAGAAGGCATTCTTCCTCCCTTAGCTGATGCCATCAAGGAGACCTCTTGTTTTCATTTTCCATCGTAGCATAACAAATGACCACAAACAAGATGCTTAAAGTAACATCTATTCATGATCTCACAGCTCTGCAGATCAGGAGTTGGGGCACAACTTAGGTGGGTTCTCTGTTCAGGAAGCTGACATGAAAGTGCATGTCTGGCTACATTCTCATCTGGAGGCCTTTACCTCCCAGCAACCACAGGTTGTTTGTGGAATCCATTTCCTTGTGACTGTAAGATGTATGAAAACTTGCTTCTTCAAAGTCAGGAAAGGAGGGCGAGAGTCTCTGCTGCTTTGAATCTCTAACTTCAGGGCAGGCCTGGCTTTTCCTAATTTAAAGGGCCTACCGGATTTGGTCAACCCCACCCAGTAAAATTTCTCTTTAGATTAGCTCAAAACAAAAGCTAGGGACTTAATACTTCTGCAAAAATCCTTTCACCTTTGTGTATAAGTTAACAAAATCACGGAAGTGACATTCCATCACTTTTGTCATATTCTAGTGGCTAAAGGCAAGTCTCAGGTTCTACTCAAGAAAAAGGAATTATACAGGGCATGACTCATAGAGGGTTCCTTAGGGGTGTGTGCCACGGTACTGTACACTCGGAGGCTGTTTCTTTAAGAGTTCTCATTGATAAGGCCTAAATAGGTGAACCCATACTTTCTGCAAATTACAATCATCTCCCTTTCTACTCCTGAAGTTTCATTTTTTCAAATTAGAGTAGAAGAGAATGATTATTCTAAGAAAGAAAATAATAAATTAGGAAAATTGAATGTAAGACCTCAAACTATAAAGTTCCTGGAAGAAAATCTAGGAAATACCCTTATTGACATCAAGCTTGGTAAAGGATTTATGGCCAACTCCCTAAAAGCAATTGCAACAAAAACAAAAATTGACAAGTGAGCCCTAATTAAACTAAAGAGCTTCTGCACAGCCAAAGGAACCATTAACAGACTAAACAGACAACCTACAGAATGGGAGAAAATATTCACAAATCATGTGTCCAACAAAGGTCTCATATCCAGAATCTATAGGAAACTTAAACAAATCAACAAGCAAAAAACAACAACCCCATTAAAAAGTGGGCAAAAGACATGAACAGACATTTCTCAAAGGAAGATATGTATGTGATCAACAAATACATGAAAAAATGCTCATCATCACTAATCATCCTCGAAATGCAAATCAAAACCACAATGAGATACCATCACACACCAGTCAAAATAGCTATTATTAAAAAGTCAAAAAACAACAGATGCTGGCAAGGCTGGCAGGAAAAAGAGAACTCATACACTCTTAGTGGGAATATAAATTAGTTCAGCTACTTTGGAAATCAGTTTGGAGATTTCTCAAAGAACTTAAAACAGAGTTACCATTTGACATAGAAATTCCATTACTAGGTATATACCCAAAGGAATATAGATCATTATGTTGCACTCATATGTTCATTGCTGTTCTATTCACAATAGTAAAAACATGGAATCAACCTACATACCCATCAATAGTGGATTGGATCAAGAAAATATGGTACATATATATCACAGAATACTACACAACCATAAAAAAGAATGAAATCATGTTCTTTGAAGCAACATGGATAAAACTGTAGGCCATAATCCTAAGTGAATTAACACAGGAAGAGTAAGCCAGATACCATAAGTTCTCACCTACAAGTGGAAGCTAAACATGGAATACACATGAACATAAACATGGATATAACAGATGCTGAGGACTACTAGAGGTGGGGATGGAGGGAGGGAGCACTGGTTTACAAACTACTTATTAGGTACTAAGTTCACAACCTGGCTCCAATATACCCGTGTAACAATCCTACACATGCACCCCCTATATCTAAAATAAAAGCTGAAATTAAAAGATGAATTAATTAAAGCTAGTACTCCTAAAAAAAAAAAAAAAAGAAATTAGATTTCTTTTTTGTAGTATCTTTTGTTCTTTCGAGGTCACTCCATAATTTATGTCTAGGAAGGCACACTGTTAAATTAAGTAAGTTAATTGTTATAGTAACCAATAATATTTTTTAAAACATTGGAGATTTGAATTCTGACATGAAGTTAATAACAGGAAACCTGAGAAATGGTGTTTTTCAAAGAGATTAGACTAAAGGAGTTTATTTGATAGGTTAAAACTTTAAAAAGACTATGGGAAGTCATTTCTGTTCACTCTGGAATCAGACACAGAGGATGACTGGCTTTGTGCATCACTAAAACCAAAATTTCCCCATTCATTTTTTCTTTGGGAAGTCACTATGATCAGTTTCAAACCTGAAATTAGGTCCTTGTACAAACCTTACCATACAACCATAATAATGATATTGAATATCTGTTAATATTGAAACAATCACAACACGTGCTAAGTAAACCGGGTCCAATGGTATTATTCAATTTAGAACCTGGATAGAATATTAATTCATGTTTGTTAATAAAATCAAAATGAGGGATGAGTGTTTGAATGTGATTTTCAGACTTGCTTAATGCTGGTGCAAGAATAAACAGATATAAAAGACTATGGTTTGGCTGTGTCCCCACCCAAATCTGATCTTGAATTATAACTCCCACAATTCCCAGGTGCCATGGGAGAAATCCAGTGAGAGGTGATTGAATTATGGGGGCAGGTCTTTCCTGTGCTGTTCTGATGATAGTGAATGCATCTCATGAGATCTGATGGTTTTAAAAATGGGAGTTTCCCTGCACAACTCTCTCTTTGCCTGCCACCATCCACACTAAGATATGACTTGCTCCTCCTTGCCTTCCGCCATGATTGTGAGGCCTCCCCAGTCATGTGGAACTGTCAGTCCATTAAACCTCTTTCTTTTGTAAATTGCCCAGTCTTGGGTATGTCTTTACCAGCAGTGTTAAAACGGACTAACATGACAGATATAAAAGCTTTACTTTGATTTTATTTTATTTTTTGTCTGTGATTTATGTTTGGCTCCTTAGCCAATGTTTTCTACTAATATGAGCCAATGTTCATTACTAATAGGAGCCAGTTTCAAATTTGAGAAAGAGAATTTTTTTTTTTTTTTTTTTTTTTTGAGACGGAGTCTCGCTCTGTCGCCCAGGCTGGAGTGCAGTGGCCGGATCTCAGCTCACTGCAAGCTCCGCCTCCCGGGTTCACGCCATTCTCCGGTCTCAGCCTCCCGAGTAGCTGGGACTACAGGCGCCCGCCACCTCGCCTGGCTAGTTTTTTGTATTTCTTAATAGAGACGGGGTTTCACCGTGTTAGCCAGGATGGTCTCGATCTCCTGACCTCGTGATCCGCCCGTCTCGGCCTCCCAAAGTGCTGGGATTACAGGCTTGAGCCACCGCGCCCGGCCGAGAAAGAGAATTTTTTTAAAAAACCTTAAAATACAGTTTATTACAATAAATTTGATTTTAAAAGTTTCTCAAAGAGTTGAAATATTGAAAAGATCAAAGAATCAAATATGGAATATTCATCTGAGCTCTGGACAAAAACTTTCTTAATAATGAGAGAAATCACAAAGAAAAAATCAATTGATTTCACTACATATAAATTTAAGACTTCTAACATAGAATAAAACAATGTAAATTTTATATCAAAAATATGACCAAGCATAAACATCCATAATATAATAAAGCTTAATAAATATTTATCAGAAAACACACCCTCTAAGCTTTAGTGAGAAAAATTAGCAAATATTTAAATATGAAAATATTCAATTCCAGTGATGATGTGATAAAATGGAAGCACACACTTTGCTTGCAGGAAGGTAAATAGAACCATATTCTTTTTTTTTTTTTTTTTTTTTTTTTTTTTT